>NW_027211042.1:0-45000 GCF_029030835.1 Brachyistius frenatus
GTAGTATAGTGAAGTGTTGTGTAGTATAGTGTAGTGTCGTGTAGTACAGTGAAGTGTTATGTAGTGTTGTGTAGTATAGTGAAGTGTAGTATAGTGTTGTGTAGTACAGTGAAGTGTTATGTAGTATAGTGTAGTGTTGTGTAGTATAGTGTTGTGTAGTACAGTGAAGTGTTGTGTAGTATAGTGTAGTGTCGTGTAGTACAGTGAAGTGTTATGTAGTGTTGTGTAGTATAGTGTAGTGTTGTATAGTGTTGTGTAGTATAGTGTAGTGTTGTATAGTGTTGTGTAGTATAGTGTAGTGTTGTGTAGTGTAGTATAGTGTTGTGCAGTAAAGTATAGTGTTGTGCAGTATAGTATATTGGTGTGTAGTATAGTGTAGTGTTATGTAGTGTAGTATTGTGTAGTATAGTGTTGTGTGGTATCGTGTAGTGTTGTGTAGTATTGTGTAGTACATGTCACTGTGTCTGGACACATAGTGGAGGGGGCCATTAAAACCTCCCATATGCGTTGGCTCTACTCATTGATGAAGGTGAGCATAAAAACAGAGATGTGGGTCGGTACCTTTCAGGAGGGCGATGGAAAGCTGGTCTGTGTTCAGGTTGCTGACATATTTTCCCAGGTACGTGTTGAGGACCCAGGCAACGAGGCCCTCCAACATCCTGAAGGAGGAGGAAGACTACTGGTGACAATGAAGGTCAGCCCTCTTCACTGTCGGCCTCACAGGGAGGCGTTCACTGTCTGGAAGGATAGGACACACACTGTATATCACACACACTCTAATACACACAGGAGGGTTATAAAGGACATTAACTGATGAACTGACCAATGATCTGTTGTCAATCTCAGAGGAGGAGGAGGAGGAACAGGAGGAGTAGGAGGAGGAAAAACAGGAGGAGAAGGAGGAAGAGGAAGACAACCTTCATCTGACTAAATAAGTTCTAAATTGCAGCTTTTCCTGGTAGTAACTCTGGTTCTCTGTCACAGCCTCTAACTATGTGTGAAGATAATATTCAGACATAATTCTCTGTAAAATGACTGTATATATATATATATATATATATATATATATATATATATATATATATATATATATAATTATATATTTATATAATTATATTTATATATATATATACACACTGTATATATGTAATTATATATATAATATATACTGTATATATATATATAATTATATATATAGACACACACACACAGTATATAAAATGACCGTATATATATATAAATATATATATACTGTATATAAATAAATAAATAAATATATATATATACATATATATATATATCTGTACATCTCCATCAGCTCCACTGAGGCGGCGGCAGACAACAGACTGAGGCCGGCCGGTGACGCCCCGCTGGCGGCGGATCTCGGGCTGTCGCTCCGCCGACCAGCAGAGTCCCGGTCCGGCTCTCTGTTAGCCGTTCGCAGAGCATCCTGAGCGGGCAGCAGCGGGAGGAAGTGACCCGCCAGGGAGTCCGACTCACCGCCGAGACGACAGCTGTGTTACGGCAGCAGCTCAGAGTCCATGTTGGCGGCCGGCCGTCAGCAGGTGCTCAGGACGGAAGTCCAGAGACAGTTAGTACCGGTCCTGCTCCCCGCGAACTGACAGCATGTGTTCCGACGGGAACAACCGAGCCGAGCCCACAGAGGGCGGAGGGGACCTACGGCGGACCTGTTGGACGGCGGGGACAGACGGGGACAGGCGGGACAAGGTTGTGAACCTGTTAGCTAGCCGCTCAGCTAACACGATAGCTCGGAACCGAACACAGCCAGCTGGCGTGGACCGGGCTCAGAGGCAGCACGAGCCGCCGGTGTGTTCACGGAGAGTTCGGCGGGTCCTTTCAGAATAAAGTGGAAGTGTTTAACAACACTTCAAAGTTATGTGTCTCCGCTTCGTAAATAAACACACTTCCGAATAACGTTCAACTTCCAACATACACTTCCGGTCACATGACAAAAACAAACCATTCCTCTCGTGCTACGTTCATGAACCCTAGGAAATAGTAACTTTACTTAGTCAACCGTACAATTTCCAGAGACTGTACAGCTGTAAACACTGTTATATTATTTAATCATCGACATTTAGGCCATCCAGGTTGTCTAGTATCTTTTTCCGCTGTGGGAAAAAACATGTATCTTGTTTTTATGGCTGAGTGTTTTTAATTATTAACTCAGATCTACTCTGACCAGCAGCCTTTAGTGTTTCCCACTATTAGGCACCGACTAAAGGAAGAGGCCGCAAACACAACTTGAGCACTTACGGCAGGTAGAAGGAGGCACAGCAGCGATACCTGCTGGACAGCAGCGGCAGTGAAATCAGAAGTTATTTATTTATTTATCAACTATTTATGAATATTAGCTACGAGACATAAAATTCGTCAAGTTTATCTTCCCTTCACAATACTTTTTGTGTTCATTTCAGTATTTTTGCAGCCACATGGATCATCTGTGTGATCTGGAGGACTCTATCAGTTATTTATGGATCAAACTTTATACATTTTCTCCTGAAAAATTTGTCTGATTTTTTGCTCTTGTTCAAAATCGTCGTGTAACTGCAGCCTCCAGTATTTTATTTCATGTCTGTCCACCTGTCCACATGTTCTGAGTGTCTCTCCTCCTTCATAAATAAACAAAAACAAACCACAGATGTGTGAACAGAATGAGAAGAAGTCATTCTGCTAATCTGTGCATGAACAAATGAAATCCATCAGACAGAGAAGCTCTGAACATGAAACACTTTGTGATGGTGGATGAGGTGGACTCAGAGGAGGGACGGGTTACTGAGTTCAAAGAGGACATGATGGACATCACAGGTGGTGTCGCTGCTCTTCATCCATCAAAATTTGATCAAGCATGAATCTATCATGTGACGTGTGTTCGGTGTTCCTCTCCGACCGTCTGTGATCAGCTGTTCATGTGTTCATCAGATCGGTTACGACATGAATCTGTCCAGACCACACAGTGGACACCGTCCAACTACAGTCAGCTGGGAGGCTTTGTTCATCTTTATTCATCTATATTCATCTTTATTCATTTGTTCATCTTTATTCATCTTTATTCATCTTTGTTCATCTTTATTCATCTTTATTCATCTTTATTCATTTTTGTTCATCATCTTTATTCATCTTTATTCATCTTTATCATCTTTGTTCATCTCTATTCATCTTTATTCATGTTTGTTCATCTTTATTCATCTTCATTTCTTTATTCATCTTTGTTCATCTTTATTCATCTTTGTTCATCTCTATTCATCTTTATTCATCTTTATCCATCTTTATTAATCTTTATCATCTTTGTTCATCTTTATTAATCTTTATTCATCTTTGTTCATCTTTATTCATCTTTATCATCTGTATTCATCTTTATTCATTTTTGTTCATCTTTATTCATCTTTATTCATCTTTGTTCATCTTTATTCATCTTTATTCATCTTTGTTCATCTTTATTCATCTTTATTCATCTTTGTTCATCTTTATTCATCTTTCATCTTTGTTCATCTTTATTCATCTTTATTCATCTTTGTTCTTTGTTCATCTTTATTCATCTTTATTCATCTTTATTCATCTATATTCATCTTTGTTCATCTTTATTCATATTTGTTCATCTTTATTCATCTTTATTCATCTTTATTCATCTTTATTCATCTTTATTCATCTTTATCCATCTTTATTCATTTTTGTTCATCTTTATTCATCTTTGTTCATCTTTATTCATCTTTATTCATCTTTGTTCATCTCTATTCATGTTTATTCATGTTTGTTCATCTTTATTCATCTTCATTCATCTTTATTCATCTTTGTTCATCTTTATTCATCTTTGTTCATCTTTATTCATCTTTATTCATCTTTATCCATCTTTATTCATTTTTGTTCATCTTTATTCATCTTTATTCATCTTTGTTCATCTTTATTCATCTTTATTCATCTTTATTCATCTTTATTCATCTTTATTCATCTTTATTCATCTTTGTTCATCTTTATTCATCTTTATTCATCTTTATTCATCTTTATTCATCTTTATTCATCTTTATTCATCTTTATTCATCTTTATTCATCTTTATTCATCTTTGTTCATCTTTATTCATCTATATTCATCTTTATTCATCTTTGTTCATCTTTATTCATCTTTATCATCTTTATTCATTTTTATTCATCTTTATTCATCTTTATTCATCTTTATTCATCTTTGTTCATCTTTATTCATCTTTATTCATCTTTGTTCATCTTTATTCATCTTTATTCATCTTTGTTCATCTTTATTCATCTTTATTCATCTTTGTTCATCTTTATTCATCTTTATTCATCTTTGTTCATCTTTATTCATCTTTATTCATCTTTATTCATCTTTGTTCATCTTTATTCATCTTTATCATCTTTATTCATCTTTATTCATCTTTATTCATTCATGTTTGTTCATCTTTATTCATCTTTATTCATCTTTTATTCATCTTTATTCATCTTTATCTTTATTCATCATCATCTTTGTTCATTTGTTCATCTTTATTCATCTTTATTCATCTTTGTTCATCTTTATTCATCTTTATCTTTATTCATCTTTATTCATCTTTGTTCATCTTTATTCATCTTTATTCATCTTTGTTTCATCTCTATTCATCTTTATTCATCTTTATTCATCTTTGTTCATCTTTGTTCATCTTTATCATCTTTATTCATCTTTATTCATCTTTATTCATCTTTTTCATCTTTATTCATCTTTATTCATCTTTGTTCATCTTTATTCATCTTTATTCATCTTTATTCATCTTTATTCATCATCATCTTTATGTTCATCTTTATCATCATCTTTTTCTTTATTCATTTTTGTTCATCTTTATTCATCTTTATTCATCTTTGTTCATTCTATCATGTTTATTCATCTTTGTTCATCTTTATTCATCTTTATTCATCTTTGTTCATCTTTATTCATCTTTATTCATCTTTGTTCATTCATCTTTATTCATCTTTGTTCATCTTTCATCTTTATTCATCTTTATTCATCTTTGTTCATCTTTATTCATCTTTATTCATCTTTGTTCATCTTTATTCATCTTTATTCATCTTTATTCATCTTTGTTCATCTTTATTCATCTTTGTTCATCTTTATTCATCCATCTTTTTTTCATCTTTATTCATCTTTATTCATCTTTGTTCATCTTTATTCATCTTTATTCATCTTTATTCATCTTTATTCATCTTTATTCATCTTTTTGTTCATCTTTATCTCATCTTTATTCATCTTTTTATCTTTATTCATCATCTTTATTCATCTTTCTTTATCATCTTTGTTCATCTTTATTCATCTTTGTTCATCTTTATTCATCTTTATTCATCTTTGTTCATCTTTATTCATCTTTATTCATCTTTATTCATCTTTATCATCTTTGTTCATCTTTATTCATCTTTATTCATCTTTGTTCATCTTTATTCATCTTTATTCATCTTTATTCATCTTTATTCATCTTTATTCATCTTTATTCATCTTTATTCATCTTTATTCATCTTTATTCATCTTTATTCATCTTTGTTCATCTTTATCATCTTTATTCATCTTTGTTCATCTTTGTTCATCTTTCTTCATTTTTATCATCTTTGTTCATCTTTATTAATCTTTATCATCTTTGTTCATCTCTATTCATCTTTATTCATCTTTATTCATCTTTATTAATCTTTATCATCTTTGTTCATCTTTATTAATCTTTATTCATCTTTGTTCATCTTTATTCATCTTTATCATCTGTATTCATCTTTATCCATCTTTATTCATTTTTGTTAATCTTTGTTAATCTTTATTCATCTTTGTTCATCTTTATTCATCTTTATTCATCTTTATTCATCTTTGTTCATCTTTGTTCATTTTTATCATCTTTGTTCATCTTTATCATCTTTGTTCATCTTTGTTCATCTTTATTCATCTTTATTCATCTTTATCATCTTTATTCATCTTTATTCATCTTTGTTCATCTTTATCATCTTTATTCATCTTTGTTCATCTTTATTCATCTTTGTTCATCTCTATTCATCTTTATCATCTTTGTTCATCTTTATCATCTTTATTAATCTTTATCATCTTTGTTCATCTATATTAATCTTTATTCATCTTTATTCATCTTTATTCATCTATGTTCATCTTTATTCATCTTTATAATCTTTATTCATCTTTATCATCTTTGTTCATCTTTATTCATCTTTGTTCATCTTTATCATCTTTATTCATCTTCATCATCTTTGTTCATCTTTATTCATCTTTGTTCATCTTTATTCATCTTTATTCATCTTTGTTCATCATTATTCATCTTTGTTCATCTTTATCATCTTTATTAATCTTCATCATCTTTGTTCATCTCTACTCATCTTTAATCATCTTTATCATCTTTATTCATCTATTTCATCTTTATTCATCTCATCATCTTTATTCATCTTTATTCATCTTTGTTCATCTTTATTCATCTTCATCATCTTTGTTCATCTTTGTTCATCTTTGTTCATCTTTATTCATCTTCATCATCTTTATTCATCTTTATCATCTCTATTCATCTTTGTTCATCTCTATTCATCTTTGTTCATCTTTGTTCATATTTATTCATCTTTGTTCATCTTTATCATCTTTATTCATCTTTGTTAATCTTTATTCATCTTTGTTCATCTTTGTTCATCTTTATTCATCTTTGTTAATCTTTATTTATCTTTATCATCTTTATTCATCTTCATCATCTTTGTTCATCTCTATTCATCTTTGTTCATCTTTATTCATCTTTGTTCATCTTTATTCATCTTTGTTTATCTTTATCATCTTTGTTCATCTTTATTCATTTTTATTCATCGTTGTTCATCTTTATTCATCTTTGTTCATCTTTATTCATATTTATCATCTTTATTAATCTTCATCATCTCTATTCATCTTTATCATCTTTGTTCATCTTTGTTCATCTTTATTCATCTTTGTTCATCTTTATTCATCTTTCCTCATCTTTGTTCATCTTTATTCATCTTTATCATCGTTATTAATCTTCATCATCTTTGTTCATCTCTATTCATCTTTATCATCTTTATTCATCTTTATTATCTTTATTCATCTTTCTCATCATCATCTTTATTCATCTTTATCATCTTTACTCATCTTTATCATCTTTATCATCTTTATTCATCTTTATCATCTTTATTCATCTTTATTCATCTTTGTTCATCTTTAGTCATCTTCATAATCTTTATTCATCTTTGTTCATCTTTATTCATCTTTATTAATCTTCATCATCTTTTTTCATCTCTATTAATCTTTATCATCTTTATTCATCTTGATCATCTTTATTCATCTTTATCATCTTTGGTCATCTTTATCATATTTGTTCATCTTTATTCATCTTTATCATCTTTATTCATCTTTATTCATCTTCATCATCTTTATTCATCTTTGTTCATCTTTATCATCTTTATTCATCTTTATCATCTTTTTTCATCTTTATTCATCTTTATTCATCTTTATTCATCTTTGTTCATCTTTATTCATCTTTGTTCATCTTTATTCATCTTTATTCATCTTTATCATCTTTGTTCATCTTTATTCATCTTTGTTCATTTTTATTCATCTTTGTTCATCTTTGTTCATCTTTATTCATCTTTGTTCATCTTTATCATCTTTATTAATCTTTATCATCTTTGTTCATCTCTATTCATCTTTGTTCATCTTTATTCATCTTTGTTCATCTTTGTTCATCTTTATTCATATTTATCATCTTTATCATCTTTGTTCGTCTTTGTTCATCTTTATTAATCTTTATCAGTTCTACAGTCCAGAACCAGAACCCAGCAGACACCAGATACACTAACAGTACCACTGGTCCAGAACCCAGCAGAGACCAGATACACTAACAGAACCACTAGTCCAGATCCCAGCAGAGACAAGATACCATAACAGAACTACTGGTCCAGAACCCAGCAGAGACAAGATACCATGACGGAACCACTGGTCCAAAACTCAGCAGAGACAAGATACTATGACAGAACCACTGATCCAGAACCGAGCAGTGACCAGATACACAAACAGAACCATTGGTCCAGAACCCAGCAGAGATACCAGTGGTTCTGTCAGAGACCAGGTCTAGGCCAGGAGACATACACAGAACCACTAACAGAGCTGTCTTCATTCAGGTTACAGAGACGTCACCTTCTGTTCCACTCAGTATAAATCTTAGTCTGAGGTTGTCTCCGTCTCCTCTCCTATACTTCTGGGTTAAACAGGTCGTTACCATAGAAACATTTAAAATAAACATTTTTATCAAGTCTGACTGCAGTCAGTCTGGAAATCACCCTCCATGTAGATGTAGAGGTTCTGACGGGTCTCCAGTGTCCTCACTGAGACAAACGCCAATAATAATAAAATATTAGCTGATGATGAGGAGGAGGAGCTTCATCTCGGGATCAGTAGATATTTTAAACATGTGGTGACCATCAGTCTTATAAAGGCATGTGTGGCTTCATCCATAGAGATGATGGCGATTCTGAGGTTCTGTTTAGTGCTGAGTGGATGAGGTCTGGATTCTGGACCCGGTTCAGGTCTTCGCGGCCTCTCTGGTCCGTTGTGATAAACAGCCGGATGTATTTGGAGGCAGGTGGGTGTTCCATTCTACGGTCGAGTGCCGGCATACAGAGTCAGAGCTGTGACCTCTTCACACTCACATTGAGGGGTATCAACAGGTTCTGAGCCGGTTCTGTTGGACCCAAACAGGTCGTACAGTAATCACTTCACTCTCTGAAACATTTCAAGTCTCTCTGTTGACCATTTACAGAGTTTGACCCAAAATCTGATGGCTCTCTTCTCCAGTTTTAGGTCCATGTGGAAATCACTGCATGGGCTCAAGAACACTAGGCTGTAAAATCAGATGGTTCTCTGCTCAGTTTCAGGTCTGTGATGATATCACTAATGTTCACGTAGTAGTGGTCACATTAACGTGTGGAACTCAGTGATGATGATGATCAATAACTCTGAATACTTCCTCATGGAGGTTATTGATCATCCTGCTGCATCTCTGTGCTGCGTTCATGTTCTCAGAACTTCTGGATCTCTCTTTGATCAGCTAACATGGTTTGTCTCTTGGTTGCGGTGCTTTCAGGATCATTGATTCCTTCAGTCTCAGTACTGAGACTCATCAAAATCCAGAACACATTCAGCTCTGGTCTGGTGAGGAGGTCCGTGGACCTGTTCAGCTTCGGGTTCTGTCTTTTTAAACATTTAAGGAGTGTTGCACTCATCAGTCTCTCAGGTCTGTTGCTGCCATCTGAAGGAGGATCTGATCAGTGACAGCTTTTCACTGGACCCTCTGGTTGTTGATCTTCCTCTCAGATCATCTCTCAGCAGGAGTTTCCTCTGAAACATGTTTTATGTATGTCCCCTGTCTCTGTCTCCGTCCCCTCAGTCGTTGCCGTCCTCCTCGTCTCCTTTGCTGCCCTTGCTGAGTCTCTGGAAGCAGTGCACAGTGGAGGCCAGGAAGAAGCTGGCCACGATGGCCGCCACGGACACAGAGATGCCAGAGAAGATCACGATGAGGTAGTCGGTGAGGGACAGCGTCCCCCGGCACTCCCTGAAGCTGTCCTCCGAGAGGACACTGAGAGGGACATGACGGCCGTCCACAGGCAGGGAGCACTCGATCCCCTCCATACCTGGAAGAGGGAGGACAGGAAGTTAACCAGAGGAGAGACATGTGGACCGTACCAGGCCACCTTCTACGTCTGAGGTGGTCCACATGTTCAGCTTTTAAAGTCATCACCTGAAACACGTGGAAGACCTGAAACACTGTAATACTGAAACACCCGGAACACTAAAACACTGAAAGACTGAAACACCTGAAACACCTGGAACACCTAGAACACCAGGAACACCTGGAACACCTAGAACACCAGGAACACCTGAAAGATCTGAAACACCTGAACCACCAGGAACACCTGTAACACTGTAACATGGGAGAAACACCTGGAACACCTGAAACACCTGAACCACCAGGAACACCTGAAACACCTGAAACACCTGAAACACCTGAAACACCTGAAACAACTGGAACACCTGGAACACCTGAAACACCAAAACACCAGGAACACCTGGAACACCTGGAACAACTGGAACACCTGAAAGACTGAAACACCTGGAACACCTGGAACACCTGGAACACCTGGAACACCTGGAACACCTGGAACACCTGGAACACTGAAAGACTGAAACACCTGAAACCCCTGGAACACCTTAACCACCAGGAACACCTAAAACAGTGAAACATGGGAGAAACACCTGGAACACCTGGAACACTGAAACGTGGGAGAAACACCTGGAACACCTGGAACACCTGGAACACCTGGAACACCTGGAACAACTGGAACATCTGGAACATCTGAAACACCTGAAACACTTGGAACATCTGAAATACTGGAACACCTGGAACACCCGGAACACCTGGAACACCTGGAACACTGAAAGACTGAAAGACTGAAACACCTGGAACAGCTGGAACACTGAAAGACTGAAAGACTGAAACACCTGGAACACCTGAAACACCTGAAACACTGAAACACCTGGAACACCTGGAACACCTGAAATACTGGAACTCCTGGAACACCTGGAACACCTGAAACACCTGGAACGGTGGAACCCTTAAACACCTGGAACACCTGAAACATGGGAGAAACACCTGGAACACCTGGAACACCTGAAACACCTGAAACACCTGGAACACCTGGAACACCTGAACCACCTGGAACACCTGGAACACCTTTAAACCCCTGGCAGAGTTTCAACAACACGAGGATGTAAGTCATGACATCATCGTTCCAGTGGATACAATTCTTCTGTGAAATGTTTCCCTTCTCTCTTATATTATACACACACATACACTGTCACTTTTTGTGTTTCTGCACTAATGGGAAGACATTTTGTCCACAAAGACACTTCGTCTTTACACAGAGTTGTCTGGAGGCCGGCTGCACCCGAGAGTCACAATACATCACTGTCAGTGTGTCTATATGTGTGTGTGTGTGTGTGTGTGTGTGTGTGTGTGTGTGTGTGTGTGTGTGTGTGTGTGTGTGTGTGTGTGTGTGTGTGTGTGTGTGTGTGTGTGTGTGTGTGTTCTTGTGTGTGTGTGAGAGTCAGTGTAGGACCAGAAGGGGTTTTCCATATGAAGAGGGGACTCAGTGACCTCATCTCTTGGTGATATTCCAGTCACGTGTCTCTACAACAGGCAGCCAGACTGATGCTCACACAGGCATGCAGGACACACACACACACACACACACACACACACACACACACACACACACACACACACACACACACACACACACACACACACACACACACACACACACACACACACACACACACACACACACACACACACACACACACACACACACACACACACACACTGTATACATATATATATTTAAAAAAACTTTGCACTATTGTATAGATAGTTTTAATTTAATTTAATTATTCTATTTTATTTTATTCTATTTATTGTATATACTGTGCATTTTTATCTTTAATATTTTGTATTGTTGTCTTAATGCTTTCCTGTATCTATAATGCTGCTGTAGCAAAAAAAAGACCACAGTTTGTCCGTCTGGGCAGTGTGCTGTCTGATACGGTGGTCAGTGGTACTGGAGCTCCTCAGGGAACTGTTCTGTCTCCTTCCTGTTCACCTTATACACCACTGACTTCCCAGTACAACTCAGAGTCCTGCCATCTGCAGAAGTTCTCTGATGACTCTGCAGTGGTCGGTGTATAAGGGATGGACGGGAGGAGGAGTACAGGGCAGTAGTGGAGGACTTTGTGGAGTGGGCGGGAAGGAATCACCTGCTCCTGAACGTGGCCAAGACCAGAGAGATGGTGGTCGACTTCAGGAGGAAGGCGACGGCTCCACAACCGCTGAGAGTTCTGGGAGAGGAGGTGGACATGGTGGAGGAGTACAAGTACCTGGGTGTGTCCATCGACAACAGACTGAAATGGAAGACCAACATCAATGCTGTCTACAAGAAGGGGATGAGTCGACTCTTTTTTCTGAGGAAACTTCGATCCTTCAATGTGTGCAGAGAGATGTTGGAGATGTTCTACCAGTCTGTTGTGGCCAGTGCTTTGTACTTCGCTGGGGTCTGCTGGGGGAGCAGCATTGGAGCCGGTGACACCAACAAACTCAACAAACTGGTTAAGAAGGCCGGCTCCATCATCGGCTACAAACTAGATAGTCTGGAAAAGGTGGTGGAGAGGAGGACGCTGATCAAACTATTGTCCATCTTGGATAATCCTGTCCACCCTCTCAACCACCTGCTGCAGGGACAGCGGAGCACTTTCTCTAAAAGATTCCTCCAGCTCCGCTGTCACAAGGACAGATACAGGAGATCATTCCTGCCCACTGCCATAAGACTTTACAATAACTCACCTCTGGCAAAATCCATCACAGTACAAAAACACTGTTGACTGTGTTTCTTGGTTGCTTGTATATTGTATGTATATTATATATATAGATATATACTGTACCGTATGTATATATATATATATATATGTATGTTGACTGTGTTTATTGGTTTGTTGTATATAATATATATAGATATTTAATGTACTGTATATATACTGTATGTACTGTGCATTTTATATTTTATATTTATATTTTTTATTTTATTGCTTTTCTATTATATTATTCTATTCTATTATTATTTTATTCTATTGTTTCTATTATTGCTCCTGTATGTATGCTGCTATGGCGAAAAAATTTCCCCTCGGGGATTAATAAAGTATATACCTACCATACCTACCTACACACACACACACACACACACACACACACACACACACACACACACACACACACACACACACACACACACACACACACACACACACACACACACACACACACACAGTGGTGCACACACACACACACACTGATGCATATAAACACTGATACACATACACACACTGGTGTAAACAGACTGGTGCTCACACACACCCACACAAACACACTGATGTGATGTCACTGA
The DNA here is from genome assembly GCF_029030835.1 of Brachyistius frenatus. NCBI lineage: Eukaryota > Metazoa > Chordata > Actinopteri > Embiotocidae > Brachyistius > Brachyistius frenatus. The sequence goes on from NW_027211042.1 coordinate 13,033, forward strand.
TGTGATGTCAGTGTTGTGATGTCACTGATGTGATGTCAGTGATGTGATGTCAGTGATGTAATGTCACTGATGTGATGTCAGTGATGTGATGTCACTGATGTTGTGTCCGGTATCAGGATTCTGTTACTGAATCAGACATGCTGCTTGTTTTGACCCGGCCGGTACCAACAGTACAGGATTGTGTTCTCAGTATGTAGTTTATCTTGTAGTTGTGTCTCTGAGTCTTATTTAAAACTCAGGAACTGTGCCGGTCCACAGTGAGACAGCAGCAGGTCCATCTTCTACACTGTTTAAATGCATCTCTGGCATTCAGCTGAGACGACACTGATCAGCTGTTTGACTTCCACTGTCGTTAAACTGTCTGTTAATGATGAGTTGTTGAAAGACTTTCACGTTACAGTATGTCTACATGTTAAAATAAAAAGTGTATATTAAAGTGTGACTGTGAACATCAGCAGGGTTCAAAGAAACAAAACAGGTCCTGAGTTTTAGTTTCAGACTTCAGTTTCCTGCTGACTAGTTTTATTGGATGATTTATGTAAACACGGAACTTTTTACATGACTACATTGATAATGTAACAACAAGTAGTTGTTACATTATCATGACGGAATATTAAATCAATCCTGTGTTTATCTGTGTGTGTGTGTGTGTGTGTGTGTGTGTGTGTGTGTGTGTGTGTGTGTGTGTGTGTGTGTGTGTGTATAAATGCCTGTGGTGGTGTGTACAGTGTAATAGTGTCTGCCTCCAGAGATCTTCCGGTTCTGATGCTGATGACACCAGAACTACAGCAGAACTTCATGAACAGGTCAGAAGTCTGTCAGTAAAAGTTTAAGAGACTTAATATTTTGTGGACCTCTGAGACTTTCTGTCCCTTCACTGGACTTCCTGTTCTGATGAGACACAGACAGTCGGTACCTTCCCTGGACTTCCTGTCCTCTCTGATTGTTCTGAGACAGTCGGACCTTTGGGTCTTACCTGTTGGGAGTTTGTGCCGGTTCTCCGTCAGCCACATAAACATGTTGGCGAAGCGGCAGTTGCAGAGCCAGGGGTTTCCCTCCAAACGCAGCCTGCGGAGGGAGGGCAGCGGGTCCAGAACCCGGACATCCAGCACCGTGAGTCCGTTGCTCTCCAGGTCCAGCTCCCTCAGAGAGGTGAGCCCGGTGAAGGCCTCCAGGCCCACCGTGCTCAGGTACGGGTTGTTCCCCAGACGCAGTTTGATCAGACTCCTGGACTCCCCGAACGTCCCCGAGGGGATTTCTGTCAGGTTGTTGCTGCCCAGGTCCAGGAAAACCAATCTGGAGGACGTGCTCAGGGTCTCCGGGTCCAGCTGGGATAGGGAGTTGTTCCTCAGGTCCAGGTAGACCAGGTCGCTGTAGAGGACCAAGAAGTCCGAGGGGATCCAGGGAATCCAGTTGTTGGACAGTAGGAGACGACGGACGTCCAGAGGGACGGAGTCGGGGACTCTGGTCAGACCCCGACCTGTGCAGTCCACGGTGTGCTGGTCCGGACACAGACAGCTGGACGGACAGTTGTGCCCTCGTGTGAGTAAGGAGGAGGAAATCAGGGCGAGGAGGGGCTGCAGCCAGTTAACGCATGGTGACATCGTCGAGGGGGGAGCAGGGGGGAGGGGGATCAGGGGACAGAGAGAGACACAGGAGGAGATCACAGATGGGGGAGGAGGGGAGATAGATGCTGCAGGCTCAGCATGGTGCCTCCATCCTCCCGTCCAGAACCAACTGGACTGCCACGAGAACCAAGCGGACCGCCATAAGAGCAGGACACCATCCTCCAGGAGATCATGTAACCAGCCGTCTGATCAGTTGGCAGCCTGCTGGCTCTGAGGGGGGAGGGGCGGAGCCTAACAGAGCGTGAAGAGAGGAGAGGGGGGATTAACACTGAGGTAACTGGAACACACCAGGGGGCGGGGCTTGTGGGGGAAGCCACGACACGTGTGTGTGTGTGTGTGTGTGTGTGTGTGTGTGTGTGTGTGTGTGTGTGTGTGTGTGTGTGTGTGTGTGTGTTTATCTGTGCATAGTGGGGACATCCCTACATGCCTCATCAAGCAGCTGCTCCTCTCAGCTGGATCTCTGACTCTCATCACAACTCTTCCTCCCACAGACACACATGAAGTGAAGATGAGGATGTCATCAGCATCTGTGACTCACGTGTGACGCTGTCACATACATGTACCAACAGCAGCATAACGCGGTCTGCTGGAATCACCGTGTTTCCCGCCTCATCTGCCTCCTCCATCACCACTCTACATGTTCTCATCACGGCTCCGCCCTCTTCATGTTCTCATCATGGCTCCACCCACTGATCTGATGATGCAGTTCATCATGGTGTCACTCAGGGATCAGTTTAATTTCGTTACAGATCAACCAGATCTGGTGTTTAAAATGATTAATTATCTGCTTTATCTCAACTGATGCAGATTTTTAACATATACAGGCCTCATTTGATTTTTATTATATTTTTACTTAATTTGTTAAAAACATTAAAAATAATAAATCTTGTGTCTTTATGTGATGTTACCTGAAGTTTGTATCGTCCTTATTGTTTATAAACTGTTTATTCACATAAACCTGAAACCTCGAGTTCAATAAGATAAAACATATAAACATATGAGTGGATGTATTACAGCTTGTTATTCTTAGTATTATGGTCTGAACATGCATGTGAACGCTGTCAGTAGAGTCCATGGATTACTAATCCTAATCCCTCAATCTTCTGTTTCCAGTGATGTCCGATCAGCAGAAATGAAATATTACATAAATATATGTGTGGCGAGGCTGCAGGTTGAAATGAAGTATGAAGTATGAAGGTCTGATGGTTTGTTCCTCTGAAGAATATTGTTATAAAAACTGTTGTTAGATGCAGACTGCAGAGGAGGGTATCATCATTATTGTTATTATAATTTTTCTTCTTATCATCATTATTATTATTCATAATTCCATGTTATTTATCTATTATTAAGGTCAGACATTTGACATCACATGTTCTGGATCTCCATTGACCCAACAGAATCTAACAGTGTAAACAGAACACGTCTCAGTAGATCAGGAGAGGTTGACATCATCACCTCTTTCTGTCCTTATTAATAAAATGAGTCCAGTCCAGGTTATCACTGCAAACCTGGAATATTCAGTTGGATAGTTTTTTAGTTGGATCCAATCAGAACCATCAGTGATGTCATCATCCATCAGTGATGTCATCGTTGGTTTGTGAACGTTATGAATCCTCCAGTTCAGATTCTGTCCGTCACCATCTTTGCTAGTTCAGAGCGGTTTGGAGCAGGAAGTGACCATATTTGGACGAGCTGGGGGAGGAGCCAGAGGTGGATCTGACCAATCTGATTGGAAACCTGACGATACTACGTCCCGCCCACCGATAGCTGTAACCTGACTGCACCACAGGCCTGTCAATCAAACAGACACGCCCCCAAAACCAGGTCTTCTTGAATCTTCTTTTCTAATGAATGAGGGATTATTTTCAGATGGACCTCCAGAAAACTAATAAGAAGGAGTGACTTTAGCTAACAACACCGAGAGAACTGATGGACACATTTTATTCACTTTGGATTTGATGAGAGAAGTTGAATGGGAGTCTATGGAGCCGGAGGCTTTTTGGAGCCGACCTCTAGTGGCACTCGCTGGTATTGCAGCTGAAGACACTTCTGCATCAAAGTTCAGGCTACGAACACTTTTATATCCAGTCTGTGGTTTTATATAGTTTTATATCCAGTCTGTGGTTTTATATAGTATTATATCCAGTCTGTGGTTGGGGCTTGTAGTAATGTGGATGTTCTGGAATGGATGTCAGCTGAATCAGTCACTGCTAATAAACCTGGGAGGTGTTTCAGTTAAAGGTTGGACCCAAACATCAGGCACAAAGAAGCTGTAGCTCAGAAAAAAAGAAAAAGAAAGAACCAGAACTGATCTGATGAAGGAGAGAAGCTCAACAAAGAAAACCAAACAACAGGGTACCAATACAAATGAACTGAGAATCAAAGTGAAATCCACAGAAGGGAAACAGGCACTAAGGTGAAGGAAGTGATTCAGAAACACAGAGGACAACAGACACACTGAACTCAACACACTGACAAAGACAGACTGAAACATGGAGATTTTCTACTGACGGAGGTGATTGGACAGTGAGAGCAGCTGGGCTGATTAGAGAACTGAAAACAGGTGAGGTGGGTGTGGCCAGCAGGTAACAGCAAGGGAGAGAGAGAGAGAGAGAGAGAGAGAGGACCACAGGTGAACACGGAGAAACGGGGCAGACACACACAGGAAAGAGACTTTCAAAATAAACAGGAAAAATAAATAGAGAAAACATCAAATCATACAAAATCATGACAAAAAGGACACACATGAAGTTTGACATCAGCAGATCTTCATGACTACATCTCATGGACTGAAATAAAAATAATTATAAAAGTGCTGTAAGAAGATGTTGAACAGTCACAAACATCCAGTGATGTATAACTCAGTTCTGTTATGAGGTTTCCACAGTGACATTATCACGCAATATTGTGAGGTCATGACCTTTCTATGTTCAGTGCTCCGACATTATCTATGATGTAAATGGGAAAGTTATATCGTCTCCTTCCTGATTGATCTTAGTTCTAACAACCTAGAAAAACTGACAAGAGACTCACCTGTGGACTCACCTTTGGAGTCTCACATGTGGAGACATGTGGAGACTCACCTGTGGAGACTCACCTATGGAGACTCACCTGTGGAGACTCACCTGTGGAGACTCACCTGTGAAGACTCTCACCTGTGGAGACATGTGGAGACTCACCTATGGAGACTCACCTGTGGAGACTCACCTGTGAAGACTCACCTATGGAGACTCACCTGTGAAGACTCTCACCTGTGGAGACATGTGGAGACTCACCTGTGAAGACTCTCACCTGTGGATACATGAGGAGACTCACCTGTGAAGACTCACCTGTGGAGACTCACCTGTGGAGACATGTGGAGACTCACCCATGGAGACATGTGGAGACTCAACAGTGGAGACTCACCCATGGAGACATGTGGAGACTCACCAGTGGAGACTCACATGTGGAGACATGTGGAGACTCACCTGTGGAGACTCACCTGTGGAGACTCACCTATGGAGACTCACCTGTGGAGACTCACCTGTGGAGACTCACCTGTGAAGACTCACCTGTGAAGACTCACCTGTGGAAACTCACCTGTGGAGACTCACCTGTGGAGACATGTGGAGACTCATCTATGGAGACTCACCTGTGGAGACTCACCTGTGGAGACATGTGAAGACTCTCACCTGTGGAGACTCACCTGTGCAGACATGTGAAGACTCTCACCTGTGGAGACTCACCTGTGGAGACTCTCACTTGTGGAGACATGAGGAGACTCACCTGTGAAGACTCACCTGTGGAGACTCACCTATGGAGACTCACCTGTGGAGACATGTGAAGACTCTCACCCGTGGAGACATGTGGAGACTCACCAGTGAAGACTCACCTGTGAAGACTCACCTGTGAAGACTCACCTGTGGAGACTCTCACTTGTGGAGACATGAGGAGACTCACCTGTGAAGACTCACCTGTGGAGACTCACCTATGGAGACTCACCTGTGGAGACATGTGAAGACTCTCACCTGTGGAGACTCACCTGTGGAGACTCTCACCCGTGGAGACATGTGGAGACTCACCAGTGGAGACTCACATGTGGAGACATGTGGAGACTCACCAGTGAAGACTCACCCATGGAGACATGTGGAGACTCACCCATGGAGACTCACCCATGGAGACATGTGGAGACTCACCAGTGGAGACTCACCAGTGGAGACTCACATGTGGAGACATGTGGAGACTCACCCATGGAGACTCACCCATGGAGACATGTGGAGACTCACCAGTGGAGACTCACATGTGGAGATATGTGGAGACTCACCAGTGAAGACTCACCCATGGAGAACCGCCTTCCACAGGGTGAACACGGTTTCCACGACTGTTCACAAACCAACGGGTGACGTCACTGTTGGTTGATGGTTGGTTACAAACCTTGTCAGACTCTCTACCGCACTCTAGTGTCCAGAGCTGGTATTACAGCAATAAGTGAACTGTAGCATTAAAGGTGTTTGTACTGAAGATCACTGATGGTGTTTTCATTTGTTTTTATTGAAGAAAATTGCTACAAAACTCAGTTTGTTGTGTTTTCATTCTTTACTTTTTACTTTTTTTTTTTTTTTTTTTTTTTTTTTTTACAAAATAAACCAATAAGAGTATTACAAATAATTCAAATCGATACATCATTCACAAGTTGACCATCAAATATACATTTATACAACATAAAAAAGAAACACAAAAGTCAGAGTGAGATCACAGTGGTAGGAGCTGTTTGGCTGTGGTGGACCCCTGTGTCCCCTGTGTCCCCCGTGTCCCATGTGTCCTATGTGTCCTATGTGTCTCCTGTGTCCCGGGTCCATATCCTCTTCGCAACCCTAGTAGACATGTTTTAATCAGGTCAGAGGAGGGTTGTGTGGTGAAGGCAGCAGAAACTCTTTTTTTAAGGTCACATTTAACACATGTATTCTTATTTAACACGTATTCTTAATGTGCTCTGACTGAGGCAGTGAGACAGTGATGTTAACATTCACTGAGGTGTGTGTGTCTGTTTCTACCACTGGGAGGCGCTGATTCTCCGTCCATCAGAGACAACAGGACCAACAGCTGTGAACCCGGTTCTGTTGTGCCTGCTTCATCCTGCTGGTGTGTTTTTATGAACTTTAACAGACAGTTTCTGCTCATATGTTCTGTATTTAACACATATTAGACTGACATCCATCTGAACATCTGAATCTCAGAGAGAAAGAAAACATTTCTCCAGATGTTCCTTTAGGCTCTTTAAATGTAGAAGTTTCTAGAGTATAAAAATAAATTGGGGGGAACGGGACGGGCACACAGTACAACAACATGATAGCAGACTGGAGTTTAAAGATCATTAAAGAAGTCAGAGGAGGATGTGAAGAGAGGATTTGATGGAAGCACCTTTTCATGGAGACAGATCTCAGAGCAACGGTGAGGTGTCTCCTGGGAGTCTGCACCAACATACAGAACATCACACAGTTCCTCACTGCTCACTGTGACAACCACACGAACAACAACACAAAACCAAACCTCCAGTTTAACAGTTAGTTACAACCTGTGTTGTAGTGAGTCGATCATACAGAGGAACATACATATAAAACTTGTCTTCTGAATCTGAAAACAACAGCTGGGCGGTCATGTGATGATGTGTGCTGCTGGATGGAGGACTCTAAAGAACTGAGAGCAGTCTGACAGAACCGTCTGGAGAACAGAGAGGACTCCACAGAGAGCAACTGTGGAAGGAAGAGGTGTATCAAAATGTCCTCAGACATCAGGTGACCCGAGGGGATATGTCTCATGTCTCTGTCCTCTGAAGTATAAATTATTATTTATAAAAACCGTTTCATCAAAATTCACATTTTTCAGAGTGTGCTGGTCCGGTGGAGTTCTCAGTGGTTCTGAACAATGTTCACCTCAGATGGATCCCTTCAGACCTTGTAGGGAATGTGTGCAGGGACAGAAGAGACGTCTTTATGATGTCCAAATGGAGGACGGAAAATCATAGGGGACAAACAGTCATTCATAAAAATGTCTTTGTGACAGATTTCATCATTTGTTCTCTTTGTATTCACATCTGTCAATCATTACAACGTCTGTCAATCATTACAACGTCTGTCAATCAAAAGGAATGTAGAAGGAAGTAGAACAGTGACAGAAACCCATCAAGAACATACCATCATCATCATCATCATTATCACCATCACCAGTACCACAATCTTCATCATCACCATCACTACCATCATCACCATCGTCACCATAATCATCATCACCATCCTCTAACTGACCATAATGGAACCAGAACCAGCTGTATGGTTTTAAATCAGTGGTGAGGATCAACAGCTACCTTCCAGGTGAGTCAGAGAACTGCAGAAGTTGGTGTTGTACAACATTTTGTAAAACAAGACACATGAAGTGAAAACATGTGAAATCAATGCTTCTCTTTAAAAAGAAAAAGGGATGAGTTTCATATCACTGATGATAGAGCGACAGATCTGGTGCTGTGCTGCAGTTTCTGGTACTTCAGACATTTAGCCTCTGATCCATCGTACAACACCATCAGGGAGACGTCTGATCATCCAAAGTCATCCTGCAGCAGGACCACGAGCCCAAACATCTCAAACAACCATCTTCAGCCTCTGCTCATCAACACTGGTACCACTCAGTCTGCTCATAGGTTCAACATGTCTGAAGATGTGGAGCGCTGCAGGACAAGCTGTTGGACACAATAATATTAATACAAAAAATAAAGGACATGTTGTCATGTGGAGAGCAGCAGTCTGGAACCGACTGAGTTATAGTTCAGCTGGTTGTGATAAATGTGCAGTGACTGGTTGAACTGTTCTGTTGGTCTTTCAGACATGCATGAGGGGACATCCAAGCCTCGGTGCACGTCTGTCCAGCCCTTTTCAGATCACAAACAGGTGAACTGGGACCAAATGGCAGGATCTGAGACATCAGGGGACTTTTTTTGGATAGTGAGTGTAGAAATTAATAAAGCTAGTGAATCACTGAGGCGGTGACGTGGTAATTAGACTGGAAGGTGTACGTATATGTAATACAGAACAGCATATTGATATGTACAAGAAAGTGAGTAAAACAACTGCAAACATACTGTAAAGTGTTGTTTTCCACACAAACCCTGAACTCTTCACAGTAAATCAAAGGGAAGACAGACAGCTGCAGGTTTCACGTGTATGAGGGTTCAAATGTTCATTTTTTTGGTAAGATGTCTGCAAAAATAAGAATATCAACCAACCAACTTCTCAGTGTCAGTAGTTTAGCCATTTCTTGACATTTTCAGATGAGCAGCTCACACAGGACTTTTAAAGTGACAGGAGCTCCCTGATGTCCATTCAGCAGTCCAGACAGCAGCGGCAGTGAAATATGGGATTATCTGTTAAAGAGCCCTTTTAAAGGGCAAATGTCTGAGTCCAGTCTGGAGCCAAAAAACAGGAAGCAAAGCCAAGAACATCTCCATCAGAGGGCAATGACCTCAACAGGAGCAGACACGACCTGAGCTGTGCGATAGTCAGCAGAGATGTGTCCAAATAAACTGTGGACATAATGTGTGGAGCTGTGTCACAGCTGTGCGTCGGCGTGCGCGTCGGCGTGCGGTTCAGGTCCAGAAACGTTGGACTGGAAGTGTCAGGCAGTTTATTATTTTCCGGATCCTTTCAGTTGAATTGTGGCGTTCTGTTTTTAATTTTTTTGTTTTCGTTGATTCACAGTCCAAGGTCCACTTTGGACGTGTGTGAGTGTGAGTGTGTGAGTGAGTGTGTGTGTGTGTGTGTGTGTGTGTGTTCCACAGGTCCACTTTGGAAACAGTTTGTTAAACTTGTTGCTGGTGGAGGACTGATTCCACGTTAAATGGATAAGATATGATATGACAGATTTAGGGGCTTCAACATAAAACCAGAGCTCTGTCCTCAGACTGCTGGCACCCTCAGGGACAGTTAGAAGGGGTGGGGTGGATGGGACTGACGGACTGAAGTCCCAGTCTGACTGCAGGTCATCCTTCTTGGATCCTCCAGGTAGCTGCTGGGCTTCATATAGTGAACATATAGTCAGACTGTTGTTCTGGTTTTGTACCCTCATGGTTGAAATGCACTTATTGTAAGTCGCTTTGGATAAAAGCATCAGATAAATGTAATGAACAGAACGGTGAGCTCCTGGTCTGTGATGTTACACCTCCACCGAGGTGATCTGGTTCATCTGGGCTCTCATGGACTGGACGCTGTTCAGGATCTTCTTCTGGTGTCCAGCCAATGTCACTCCCACCCGCAGGATGTCCCTGCGGAGACAGCAACAGTCAGCTTCACCCCCCGTTTCCTCACTGCAGGTCTACACAACAGTTTATATTCTATCAGGTATAGTAGGAGAAGCTCTGGGTTGTTCTGCCCTCTGTAGTGTCTGTGGGTCGTCTTATTGTGCCCTCACCCTGTGATTGGTGGGCTGATGTAGTCTTATAGGAAAAGATGCAGACTCCACTGTGGACTCAGAAGACTGTCAGAACTCCTCTCTCTGAAAATACTGAACATGTTGTGTAACTAGAATATAAGTATTTGATAAATAATCTCCTTCTCTGTCAGGGAATCTAAATATATGATTTAAAGCCAGTTTGATTTATCTTTGAAAAGAATCTGCAGATAGTTTTCTTACTGAAGACTAACTGCCTCACCTTTTAAAATAACTAGTGAGTGTCTGTTAGTGAAGTCCTTTTATTCCCCATCTAGCACATCAAACTGAACTCAACCTTCAGCTTGTGGGTCATGATTTCCTGCTCATTGTCCTGATTGGACAGTATGTGTGTCTCTCTGTCTCTCCTGTCCAGGTGTATGAGAACAGGTGTGACATACTCCATGGTCATCTGCGACACCACATTGAAGCTGAGTGCATCCAACTGATTGGCTGATCTCGTCTGACATCACGGTGAGCGTATTGCATCACTTCCTGTCTACAAACATTGTGACGAGTGTTACTTCTGTTATTTCAGCTTCTCTTCCTGAATTCTACGTATCTAACTCTCTATCTATATATATATACGTATCTAACTATCTATATATATACACGTATCTAACTATCTATCTATATATATATATACACGTATCTAACTATCTATATATATCTATATATATACGTATCTAAATCTCTCCACTTCTTCTCATCTCAAGTTAAAACTCACGTTTGCTCTTCTTGAACAATTCTCCTGTTAAATCTTTGACCAACGTTCACTAACTTGGTGTTTTGCTGCTGCTAGCTTAGCAGTTAGCAACGTCTTCCCTCTCTCCCTCCTCCTCTTCTGGTTTTTCCTGCTGTGACATGTTTAGTTACAACCCTGCTTCCCTTAATGAGGAGGAGGGAAGAGGAGGAGGAGGAGGAGGAGTGTAGTTAGGGCTCTGGAGGCCAGGGTCATAGAATTAGAATCACTGCTGTGCACCATGCTAAATAACCAGCTAGCAGTAAGAGCTCCTCAGGGAGGAGGGGGGGGGGTGTACAGCTGTCCAGGATACAGGTTTAGTTAGCCGGTCCCCCGCAGCACCCGAACAGCCGGGCGGCCGGGGGACAGTACGAAGGAGACATCGTCCCAAGAAGAAGCCCACGGTTCACCACCGACCTTCACGTCTCCAACAGATGTTCCACATTCTGTGAAACATCTGCTGAGAAACCAACTCTGGTTATTGGAGACTCTGTTTAACATGAAGTTAGTGAAACCAGGGGACAGAGACAGATGTCTTCCAGGGCCAGAGTCAGATGTCTTCCCGGGGCCAGAGCGGGCGACATAGACTCAAACCTGAAACTGCTGACTAAGGCTAATCATAAATCCAGTCAGATTGTTATTAACGTCGGCAGTAACGACACCCGGTTACACCAATCGGAGGTCACTAAAGTTAACGTGGAATCGGTGTGCAACTTTTCAAAAACAACGTAGGACTCTAGTTTTCTCTGGACTCCTTCCTAACCGGACCAGTGATGATATGTTCAGCCGTACGTCTTCACTTCACCGCTGGTTGTCGAGGTGGTGTCCCGCTAACAACGTGGGCTTCATTAACAACTGGAATACTTTCTGGGGAAACCTGGTCTGATCCGGAGAGACGGCATCCATCCTACTTTAGATGGTGCAGCTCTTCTTTCTAGAAACATGGCCGTGTCTCTTAACAGCCCTAAAACCTGACATCCAGGGTTGAGGCCAGGATGCAGAGCTGCAGTCTTACAGCTCCTCTGCAGCTTCTTTAGAGCTGTCACTCACCCAAAACCTTCAACATCCTATAGAGGTTGTGTCTGTACCCAGACCACCTACATTTAAACAACTCAAGAAAAGATCTGTCAATAAAAATGGATCCTACCAAATTAATGGATCAAAGAAATCTGACAATTAAAAGTGAACTATTAAATATGAGATCTCTCTGGTCTAAATCTCTGTTAGTAAATGACTTGATAACTGATCATCAGATTGATTTACTCTGTCTCACAGAGACCTGGCTGCAACAGGAAGAATATGGTAGGATTAATGAAGCAACTCCTCCCAGTCATATTCATTATCATATTCCTAGAAATTCAGGCTGAGGAGGAAGAGGAAGAGGAGGAGGAGGAAGAGGAGGAGTGGCAACAATCTTCCACTCAAGTTTATCAATTAATCCAAAGCCTAAACTTAGTTCTAAATCATTTGAGAGTCTGACTCTTAGTCTCTCACCCAAACTGGAAAGCAGAGAAACGGATTGTATTGTTGTTGTTTATCTCCCACCTGGTCCTTATTCAGAGTTTCTAGCTGAATTCTGACTTTTGATCAGATTTAGTGCTGAGTTCAGATAAAGTGATGATAGTGGGAGACTTTAACATTCATGTTGACGTGGACAACGACAGCCTCAGTTCTACTTTCAGATCATTATTAGATTCTATTGGCTTTTATCAGGATGTAAATAAACCCTGTCACCGTGGTAACCACACCCTCCATCTGGTTCTGTCGTATGGGATGGAAACTGAAAATTTAATGGTATTTCCTCCAAACCCTGTTTTTTCGGACCACTTCTTATTAACATCTGAAGTTCCAATAATGGACGACACAGCATGTGGGAATAAATCCCACTACAGTAGATGTCTGTCAGATGATGCCGTGGCCAAGTTTAAGGAAGCAGTTATATGCTTATCCTCTTCGATGCCGTGTGTTAAAGCAGTGGAAGACATCTACGTTGATCTTAGTCCCACACAAGTGGATCATCTGGTAGAAAACACTGCAGTATCTCTGCTACAACTCTAGATGATGTCGCCCCTCTGAAGAAGAGAGTCATGAACCAGAGGAAGTTGTCTCCATGGTACAACTCAGAACTACGTTCTGCTAGGCAGCGACTGGAAAGATGGAAAGGAAATGGAGTTCCACTAATTTAGAAGAATTTCACCTGTCTGGAAGGAGAGTCTAATATTATATAAGAAAGCTCTTCGTAAGGCCAGGACTTTATATTATTCATCATTAATAGAGGACAACAAGAACAACCCCAGGTTTCTTTTCATCACTGTAGCAGGCTGACAAAGAGTCCCAGTTCTGTTGAGTCCTCTATTCCTTCAGCTCTCAGCAGTAATGACTTCATTAACTTCTTCACTAATAAAATTCTTACTATCAGGGAGAGAATCGGGCCGACCCTTCCTGACACCATCACTGACGCCAAAGTGATGTTGGCACTGTTATTGTTTACTATCGTGATCAGCTGATTGCGCTGAGTAGGCCTCTACTGCTGCTGCCCGGAGCGAGGCCTGAGATCCCCGTTGAACTTCGGAGAAGACGGTGGGGTTGCAGAGCTGGAGCTAAGCTGAAGGCGGAAAGGAGGAAATATAAACCATCGGTACCGGAGATCTTAATGGGGAACGTGAGGTCGTTGGCCAACAAGACGGACGAGCTCGGCGCTGGTAAAGACCCAGAGAGAGTACCGGGAGTGCAGCATCATGTGTTTCACCGAGACATGGCTGCACTCACATCTCCCGGACCACAGCGCGGCCGTACCCGGCTTCAGGACTGTTCGGGGGACGGAGACGTTGTTCGGAGCGGCAAGAAGAAAGGTGGAGGGATTGCAGTCTATGTGAACGAGAGGTGGTGCAATCCCGACCACGTGTGTGTGAAGGAACGTTTCTGTAGCCCGGACATTGAACTGCTAGCCGTGGGGATGCGCCCTTATTATTTGCAGAGGGAGTTCACGTCCGCCATTGTTATCGCTGTGTACGTTCCTCCATCAGCTGACGTAGAGGCAGCAGTGGACACCATCCACTCCACTGTGGCTAAACTGCAGACTCAGCATCCCGGTGCATTTTTGTTAGTTACTGGAGACTTTAACCAGTCTGGATAAAGTTCTGCCAACTTTGCACCAGTATGTTAACTGCCCCACAAGGAACAATAAAACTCTGGACTTACTGTATGCTAATGCCATGGATGCATACAGTACTGCTGCCCTTCCCCCCCTTGGTAGATCAGACCACAACCTGGTCCTGCTGACTCCAAAGTATGTTCCTCTGGTACAGAGGCAGCCTGTAACCACCAGGACTGTGAGGAGGTGGACACAGGAGGCTAAAGACGCCCTGCAGGACTGCTTTGAGTCCACGGACTGGAATGTGCTGTTTGGACCACATGGGGAGGACATCAACAGCATGACGGACTGTATCACAGAATACATTAAATTCTGTGAACACTCCACCGTACCATCACGGACTGTAAAATGCTTCCCCAGCAATAAACCATGGATCACCAGTGACCTGAATGTTCTTCTTAATAAGAAGAAAGCAGCTTTCAGGTCTGGGGACAGGGAGGAGCTCAGGAGAGTGCAGCGCCACCTGAAGGAGAAGATGAGGGAGTGCAAGGACTCCTACAGGAAGAAGCTGGAGGCCAAACTCCAGCAGAACAACGTGAGGGAGGTGTGGACCGGTATGAAGGAGATTACTGGGTTCAAGGGGAGAGAGAGACAACCAGGGGGAACCTGGAGAGGAACAACCAGGGGGAACCTGGAGAGGAACAACCGGGGGGGAACCTGGAGAGGAACAACCGGGGGGAACCTGGAGAGGAACAACCGGGGGGAACCTGGAGAGGAACAATCAGGGGGAACCTGGAGAGGTCAAATGAACTAAACTGTTTCTTCAACAGGTTTAGTTCACCACCCTCATCTGTCTCCTCCACACCTCACACCTCCCCTTCCCCCTCTGCGCCCCCTGGTGAACTGCATAGAGCCCTCAATCTCAAAGGGCTCTTCCTCCATCGACACCTCGACCCCCCCTCCCTCCACAACCCTCTTACCCCCCTCTCTGTGACGACTGGCCAGGTTAGGAGACAGCTGGAGAGAATCCACCAGCGCAAGGCTGCAGGGCCTGACGGCATCAGCCCCGTGGTCCTGAAGACCTGCGCTGTCCAGCTGGCTGAGGTCCTACAACACCTCTTCAACCTGAGCCTGAAGCAGGAGGAGGTCCCGGTGCTGTGGAAGACGGCCTGCCTGGTTCCTGTCCCCAAGAAGACGACTCCATCTGGCCTCAACGACTACCGACCGGTTGCCCTCACATCTCATGTGATGAAGGTGCTGGAGAGGCTGGTCTTGGCCCACCTCAGGCCGCTGGTGAAATCTTCTCTGGACCCTCTGCAATTTGTGTACCAGCCTCATGTGGGAGTGGACGATGACATCATCTACCTGCTGCAACGAGCTCAGTCTCACCTGGATGGAACCGGTGACTCTGTGAGAATCACTTTCTTTGATTTCTCCAGTGCATTCAACACCATCCAACCACTGCTACAGAGTGAGAAGCTGCGGGTGGTGGGGGTGGACGCGCCCACCGTCTCCTGGATCAATGACTACCTGACAGGCAGACCACAGTTTGTCCGTGTGCTATATATATACATACATATATATACACACATATATATATATACACATATATATATATATATATGTTGACTGTGTTTCTTGGTTTGTTGTATATAATATATATAGATATATAATGTACTGTATATACTGTGCATTTTATATTTATATTTTTTACTGCTATTTTATTTTATTGCTTTTCTATTATTATATTATTCTATTCTATTATTTTATTCTATTATTTCTATTATTATCTTATTGCTTTTGTAGCGAAAAAAATTTCCCCTCGGGGATTAATAAAGTAAATACCTACCTACCTACCTACCTTAAGCACAGCAGCCCTGAAAGCAACTGTAGGACCAGATGTAAACTTGGAACATTTCTGTCCTGTTGAGCTCTGAGTTAACTAGAATTATTTCTTCATCTGGATCCTCTAGCTGTCTGTTGGATCTCATCCCAACTAAACTTTTTAGGGAAGTCTTCCCTTTAATTAATACTTCCATATTAGATCAGATCAACCTATCTATTGTAACCGGCTATGTACCGAAGGCTTTTAAAGTGGCTGTAATTAAACCTTCACTTAAAAAGATGACTCTTGATCAGCTGTTTTAGGAAACTACAGACCAATTTACAACCTGACGTTTATTTCTAAAATCCTTGAAAAAGTTGTTTCAAATCAACTTTGTGATCATTTAGGAAGCACTGCGTCAACTCCATTGTTATGCAGATGACACTCAGCTATATCTTTCTATAAAACCAGATGAAACTAATCAGTTAGTAAAACTTGAAGCCTGTCTGAAAGACATAAAGGCCTGGATGACCAAAAACTTCCTGCTTCTAAATTCAGACAAAACAGAAGTTCTTGTACTTGATCCTAAACACCTCAGAAACTCTTTGTCTAATCACTTGGTTACTCTAGATGATGTTGTCTTGGCCTCCAGCAAAACTGTGAGGAACCTTGGAGTCATCTTTGATGAGGATTTGTCCTTTAAACACCATATAAAGCAAATCTCCAGAACTGTCTTCTTTCATCTACGTAATATTAATAAAATAGCCTATAGTTAGGGCTGGCTCAGGTAGACCTGAACCAACCCTTAGTTATGCTGTTATAGGCCGAGGCTGCTGGAGGACCTCGTTACATGCTGAGCTTCTTTTCTTTCCTCCTACTCTTTAACTGACTCATACCTCACCATCTTTTTCTCTCCCATAGTTTCTTATTATTATCTGTTGTCTCCATTCAGTTCCTTCACTCGTATAGTTTCTGTTCTTTCTTTTCCAGATGTCCCGTCATGGAGCTGCATGTCTCTGCTCTGCGCTTGTCGTCTCCACCAACAGTTCTTCTCTTCTATGCTGTCCTTTTCTCTCTCTGCTCTCCTCTCACCCCAACAGGTCGAGGTAGATGGCTGCCCACCTCTGATCCTGGTTCTGTTAACAGATGCTCCGCCCACCTCTGATCCTGGTTCTGTTAACAGATGCTCCGCCCACCTCTGACCCTGGTTCTGTTAACAGATGCTCTCCACCTCTGATCCTGGTTCTGTTGGAGGTTTCTTCCTGTTAAAGGGAGTTTTTCTTCCCTCTGTTGGAGGTTTTTCTCCCTGAAAGAGGAGGTTTTTTTTCCCCCTCCTAGCTTATGTGGGAATTGTTGAATTGTTGGTTTCTCTGTATAATGCTGTAAAGTCTTGCTGTAAAGACTTTAATGTGTTAAGTCCCATGAAATAACCCGTGTTGTGATTTGGCCCTATATAAATAAAATTGAATTGAATGAGAACAGATGTGACATACTCAATGGTCATCTGTGACACCACATCGAAGCTGCTGAAGCCCTCATTGGTGAAGTTCTCCTTGTACTGTCCCATCTTGATGGCGTCCAGCCACTCGTCCACGGTGCTGAAGGAGGAGAAGTCCGGAGTGCTGCGGTCCAGCAGAGGTAAGTGAACACTGGAGGTTGGAGAGAAGAAAAGAAGAGGCTGTGAGACAGTGGACAGGTTTGGGTGGAGGAGGGTCAGAGGGCAGAGTCATGCAGCCTCCTCTTCCTCACCTTGATGACAGCGGGGTCATGGCCTTCAGGCTGTTGGGGTTACGGATCATCTTGTCCAGGGTGCTGACGATCTGGCTGAACTTGGGCCGGTTGTTGCGGTCCTTCTGCCAGCAGTCCAGCATCAGCTGGTGCAGTGCACTGGGACAGTCCATAGGGGGCGGCAGCCTGTAGTCCTGCTCGATGGCGTTAATCACCTGCAACCAGTGACAGGAGTGTGAGAACATGAGCACAAGTACACACTTCTGACACACACTAAAAACAGCAGGTCAAGTGTAGTGAGACGGTTTGATTATTTAAGATATTTAAGATAATATAGTGTGTGCAACATGTTGATTTGAATGTCTGTCCAGACTCTGGGAAAGTTCTCTGTTAGTTTCTACTCTGTGACAAAAAGGTCAGCAAACTTTAAAAAAAATGTTTTATCCCAGAGTATTGTACAGTACAGTATTGTACAATGCAGTGTAGTAGAGTATTGTACAGTGCAGTGTAGTAGAGTATTGTACAGTGCAGAAGAGTATTGTACAGTACTGAGGAGTATTGTACAATGCCTTGCAGTATAGTAGAGTATTGTACCGTGCAGTACAGCGTAGTAGAGTATTGTACAATGCAGTACAGTGTAGTAGAGTATTGTACAATACAGTACAGTGTAGTAGAGTATTGTACAATGCAGTGCAGTAGAGTATTATGCAGTGTAGTAAAGTATTGTACCGTGAAGTATAGTGTAGCAGAGTATTGTGAAGTGCAGTAGAGTATTGTACAATGCAGTGCAGCATAGTAAAGTGTTGTACAATGCAGTACAGTGAAGTAGAGTATTGTACAGTACAGTATTGTACAGTGCAGTAGTTTAGTAGAGTATTGCACAGTTCAGGGGACTGTAGTATTGTACAGTACAGTGCAGTTGAGTACTGAACAGTGCAGTACTGTATTGTACAGTGCAGTATAGTTGAGTATTGCGCAGTGCAGTAGAGTATTGTGCAGTGCAGTAGAATATTGTACAGTGCCTTGCAGTATAGTAGAGTATTGTACAATGCAGTGCATCATAGTAAAGTGTTGTACAATGCAGTACAGTGTAGTAAAGTATTGTGCAGTGCAGTAGTGTATTGTACAGTGCCTTGCAGTAGAGTATTGTACCATGCAGTGCAGTGTAGTAGAGTATTGTACCGTGCAGTACAGTGTAGTAGAGTATTGCACAGTTCAGGGGACTGTAGTATTGTACATCACAGTGCAGTTGAGTACTGCGCAGTGCAGTACTGTATTATACAATGCAGTACAGTGTGGTAAAGTATTGTACAATGTAGTACAGTGTAGTAGAGTATTGTGCAGTGCAGTATGGTATTGTACAATGCAGTATCACCTTCACTGGCCGACCTGTTAATCTGATGAACCTAACATCTTATTTCATGTTACAGAAACCGTGTTGTTCTTCTCGTGATAAATAAATCATCATAATATTTAACAGATGTTATAACTGTATCAAGTTTAAAATTCTGCACAGCTGATATGTAAAGCTGGTGTTTCATTAGACTGTAATGGAACTAACAGCAGCTTCTGTACTCTGTGTAAACACGTGCAGTGAGACATGCAGACAGACTGTTTGACTAAACTTACATCCTGGTTACTCATGTCCCAGTACGGTCTCTCTCCGTATGACATCACCTCCCACATGACGATGCCGTAGCTCCAGCAGTCACTGGAGGATGTGAACTTCCTATACTGGATGGCCTCTGGAGCCGTCCATCGGATTGGAATTTTCCCCCCCTGTGAGGAGGACATGTAGAAGGGGACACAGGACAGACGACAAAGAAACAGGAGACATATGGGACAGAGACAGAAGACACGGGGGACAGAAACAGAAGGTTTCAGAATAGTTGTAATTTGTCTTTGTTCCACTTCCTGTTGTCCTCCAGTAATTTACATCATTTATAAACTTATAATTCTCTTTCACTGACTTGTGTTGGAGACGCGTTTAATGTCGCCCCCTGCAGGCCGTCATGGAGACTCACCAGAGCGCTGGTGTAGGTGGGGTCTGAGGTGTCGTCTTCGAGGAAGCGCGAGAGGCCGAAGTCAGACACTTTACACACCAGGTTGCTGTTGACCAGGATGTTCCTGGCTGCCAGGTCTCGATGGACATAGTTCATGTCACACAGGTACTTCATCCCCGCTGCGATGCCGCGCAGCATCCCCACCAGCTGGATCACCGTGAACTGACCATCGTTTTGCTTTAAAGACAAACATCTGATCAGTTTACAGTTGTGATCGATCTCTTTGTCTGTTAAAGGATGAAGTGAGTGAGTGAGTGAGTGAGTGAGTGAGAGAAAGAGAGCGAGAGCGTTACCCGCAGGAAGGAGTCCAGAGAGCCGTTCTCCATGAACTCTGTGATGATCATCACTGGGCTGCTCTTCGTCATCACTCCCTCCAGGTGGATGATGTTCGGGTGGTCAAACTGACCCATGATTGACGCCTCGCTCAGGAAGTCCCGCCTCTGACGCTCAGTGTATCCCGACTTCAGCGTCTTGATGGCCACCAGGATCTCCCTCTTCCCAGGCTGACGCAGGTTCCCGCTGCACACCTCCCCAAACTCACCTGACCGGAGGACCAGAGGAGAGGAGGAAGAGGAGAGGACGACAGGAGGTGGACAGGAGGAGAGGACGACAGGAGGTGGACAGGAGGAGAGGAAGGAGGAGAGGACGACAGGAGTTGGACAGGAGGAAAGGATGACAGGAGTTGGACAGGGGGAGAGGAAGGAGAGGACGACAGGAGGAGAGGAAGGAGAGGACGACGGGAGGAGAGGAGACATTTCAAACCCAGCCTGTGTCCTAACGTTGTAGTCAGAGTATATTGACGTCATCTGGACAGGATGTGTTCATTACCTGCTCCGATCACCTGTTCGATCTTCACACAGGAAATGTCGATCTCCTTGGCAAACTCTCGGACCGCCTCGTTCGGGTCTTCGTAGGTGAACGGGTCGATATAGATCTTCATCCCTGGAGACACTTCAGCAGAGAGAAAGAACCAACAGAACCAGCTACACATCCACAGAGACACAAACCAGAACCCTCCTCATCTAACTCACCCACAACCAGAACTTTCCTCTACCAGAGCCCAGCTGTGTTCTGACAGAACTTACTGTGCCCGCTGGTGTAGTGCTGCAGTTTGTCAGTGTACTCCGAGTCAGGTCTGTCAGAACTCCTTCTGCTGGAGAACACAGAAACAGAATCATCAGCAGAGAAGCTCCTCCCACTGATGAAGACCACATGACAAGGATGCAGGTCTGTTTCCTGTTTGGATGATGACTCAGAGGAAACATCAGTGTCGGCTCTTCGTACAATCCTGTTTCCTAAAAATTGGGACGCTGTAAAATATAAGTAAAAACTGAATGGTATGATTTTTAAATCCTGTAAACCATATTTAATTAATAATAAACCAAAGAGAACATTTCATTGTTTTATAAAAATATTTGCTCATTTTTAATTTGATGGCAGCAACACATCTCTAAAAAGTTGTGACAGGATCAACAAAAGATGGAAAAGTTGTGTAAAGATTAAAAAAAAAAAAACACCTGCTGGAACATCTGACAACTAATGAGGTTACCATGGCAACAGATCAGTAACATAATTGGGTATAAAAAGATGATTTCAGAGAGACAGAGTCTCTCCAGTGAAGATGGGGAGAGGTTCACCACTCTGAAAGACTGTGTTGGAAAATAGTTCAACAATCTAAGAATAATGTTCCTCAACGTAAAACTCCAAAGAATTAGTGGATTTCATCGTCTACGGTTCATAATATCATTAAAAGATTCAGAGAATCTGGAGAAATCTCTGAACACAAGGGACAAGGCTGGAAACCAATATTGGATGGTGGTGATCTTCGGGCCCTCAGGCAGCACTGCATTAAAAACACACTATTCTGGAGTGGAAATCACTGCATGGGCTCAGGAACACTTGTGAAAACCATCGTCTGTGAACACAGTTCATCGCTGCGTCCACAAATGATGTTAAAACTCTCCAAAGAAGAAACCAGATAGAAACATGATCCAGAAACACCGCTGCCTTCTCTGGACCGAGATCATTGAAGATGGACTGAGGTGAAGTGGAAAACTGTCCTGAGGTCTGATGGATCACAATGTGAGATTCTGTTTGGAAATCATGGACGCTGCATCCTCCAGGTTAAAGAGGAGAGGGACCATCCAGCTTGTTATCAGCTCAGTTCTAAAAGCAGCAGGTGATGCAGCAGAGTGGTGAACATACTGTAATTCTGTCCCACCTTTTTAGAGACGTGTTGTGCCATCAAATTATAAATTAGCAGATTTTTTTTTTCAAAATATTTCTCAATTTCAACATTTGATTTGTTGTCTTCGGTCTGTTTTTAATTAAATGCGAGTTTGTGATTTACAAATCACTGCATTTTGTTTTTATTTACATTTTACAAGGGTGTTGTATGTAACGCCTTCATCGGTCATGACATCATGTTTTCCAGCCTCACCTGCGACAGACGATGATGACGACGGTGATGAAGATGATGAGTACGACTCCTGCAGCAGACGAACCGATGATGAGCGGCAGCTTCTCCTGAAGACTGGAGTTATATTCTTCTACAGGACAGAGACAGGATGGAGACATGAGTCCTGTGGAGATCTTTCATACCTCCTGTTCATATACATGCTATGATTTATAACATTACATATTACTAACATATCTTATTAATACATCTAACATAGCATAACATACTATTATAGCAGCTTATATATTTTTTACCCTGTTGTGACACTATGGAAATAACATACAGTGGGTACGGAAAGTATTCAGACCCCTTTAAATTTTTCACTCTTTGTTTCATTGCAGCCATTTGCTAAAATCAAAAAGTTCATTTTATTTCTCATTAATGTACACTCAGCACCCCATCTTGACAGAAAAAAACAGAAATGTAGAAATTTGTGCAAATTTATTAAAAAAGAAAAACTGAAATATCACATGGTCATAAGTATTCAGACCCTTTGCTCAGTATTGAGTAGAAGCACCCTTTTGAGCTCGTACAGCCATGAGTCTTCTTGGGAATGATGCAACAAGCTTTTCACACCTGGATTGGGGATCCTCTGCCATTCTTCCTTGCAGATCCTCTCCAGTTCCGTCAGGTTGGATGGTGAACGTTGGTGGACAGCCATTTTCAGGTCTCTCCAGAGATGCTCCATTGGGTTTAGGTCAGGGCTCTGGCTGGGCCAGTCAAGAATGGTCACAGAGTTGTTCCGAAGCCACTCCTTTGTTATTTTAGCTGTGTGCTTAGGGTCATTGTCTTGTTGGAAGGTGAACCTTCGGCCCAGTCTGAGGTCCAGAGCACTCTGGAAGAGGTTTTCTTCCAGGGTATCTCTGTACTTGGCCGCATTCATCTTTCCTTCAATTGCAACCAGTCGTCCTGTCCCTGCAGCTGAAAAACACCCCCATAGCATGATGCTGCCACCACCATGTTTCACTGTTGGGATTGTATTGGGCAGGTGATGAGCAGTGCCTGGTTTTCTCCACACATACTGCTTAGAATTAATGCCAAAAAGTTCAATCTTGGTCTCATCAGACCAGAGAATCTTATTTCTCATAGTCTGGGAGTCCTTCATGTGTTTTTTTGGCAAACTCTATGCGGGCTTTCATATGTCTTGCACTGAGGAGAGGCTTCCGTCGGGCCACTCTGCCATACAGCCCCGACTGGTGGAGGGCTGCAATGATAGTTGACTTTGTGGAACTTTCTCCCATCTCCCTACTGCATCTCTGGAGCTCAGCCAGTGATCTTTGGGTTCTTCTTTACCTCTCTCACCAAGGCTCTTCTCCCACGATTGCTCAGTTTGGCTGGACGGCCAGGTCTAGGAAGAGTTCTGGTCGTCCCAAACTTCTTCCATTTAAGGATTATGGAGGCCACTGTGCTCTTAGGAACCTTGAGTGCTGCAGAAATTATTTTGTAACCTTGGCCAGATCTGTGCCTTGCCACAATTCTGTCTCTGAGCTCCTTGGACAGTTCCTTCGACCTCATGATTCTCATTTGCTCTGACATGCACTGTGAGCTGTAAGGTCTTATATAGACAGGTGTGTGCCTTTCCTAATCAAGTCCAATCAGTTTAATTAAACACAGCTGGACTCCAATGAAGGAGTAGAACCATCTCAAGGAGGATCAGAAGAAATGGACAGCATGTGAGTTAAATATGAGTGTCACAGCAAAGGGTCTGAATACTTATGACCATGTGATATTTCAGTTTTTCTTTTTTAATAAATGTGCACAAATTTCTACATTTCTGTCAAAATGGGGTGCTGAGTGTACATTAATGAGAAATAAATGAACTTTTTTGATTTTAGCAAATGGCTGCAATGAAACAAAGAGAAAAATTTAAAGGGGTCTGAATACTTTCCATACCCACTGTATGGCGGAGTTGAACTCTATATACTCCCTACTAGTCACAGTTAAGCTTTCCGTAAACACCATAAAAGTGATGTCATAAAAGTGGCTCCTGCTAGTCACAAACATGTTTTTGGTAAACAACACCAAATGATATAAGTGAAACCAGCTGGATGTATGTGCTTGGCCCGTATCCATATATGGACCTATGTATGGATTCTGTGAAATAAAGTCTCAGCCCACTTCTATGCAAAGTGAGAGTATAAAACTGTATTCGTGGTAGAAATTCATTGCTTTGCACAAGTGATGAACTTCTCCCCATGCGCATGTGTAAATAAAGAATTCTCTTGTATTAATCTTCGACTCCATCCTCATCTGTGACCTGTCTCCCAAAATTGACCACCACAGTCCTCTACAGGAGGGAGACACGAGTCCCCTCAGCTGTGAATTGGACTCCTACCTTCAGTGATGGTCTGGAAGTACATTTTGCCACTGAAGCGTCCAAACCCAGCGACAGTCCGAGCTCGGACCTGGAAGACGTAAATGGTTGCGGGCCGTAAGCCTCGGATCACTGCGGTGTTGGTCAGACTCCTGGACAGAGACGAGTTCCACTCGGCCTGGTTCTGGAACAAATGACACATCAGAGACTGAGTCCGTCTCTCACTGTCCTCTTGGGACATCATGACGTCTCTGTCCGCTGACGGGCATCATGACGTCTCTGTCCTCTCTCTGTCCTCTGAGGGACATCATAATGTCTCTCTGACGCCCTGAGGGACATCATGACGTCTCTGTCCGCTGACGGGCATCATGACGTCTCTGTCCTCTCTCTGTCCTCTGAGGGACATCATGTCCTCTCTCTGTTCTCCGAGAGACATCATAATGTCTCTCTGACGCCCTGAGGGACATCATGACGTCTCTCTGATGCCCTGAGGGACATCATGACATCTCTCTGTCCTCTGACGGACATCATGGCGTCTCTGTCCCTGTGAAGGACATCATGACGTCTCAGACATACCTTCTCGTAGTACTGCAGCTCGTAGTCCAGGATGTCCCCGTTGGGTTGGTCCGGCTGGGACCAGGACAGAGTGATGCTGCTGGGAGTCCTGCTGACCTGGTGGATGATGGACACGGAGGACGGAGCTGAAAGACAGAAGCAGAGGGGCACACTGTAATACAAACAGGAAGTGGACGTCCTGAACCGTCCTCACCAGAGGGACAGTTGGACTCACCGGCCTGGTTGGTGGTGATGTTGACAGACGTGTAGTGAGGCGAGTACGGACTCTGGTCCGACACGCCGTTCACTGCCTGGACCTCGAAGGTGTAACGCGTGTGAGCCATCAGGTCGCTGATGTGGACGCGGGACTCTGTCAGTCCCAGCTGACGGGGGACAAACTGGACGTTGTCTCCGCAGCGGGTGCAGCCGACCCGCCCGCTGCCACAGCTTTTACAGATGATGTTGTAGACGATGTCCTCTCGTCCTCCACCCTCATGTGGGGATGTCCACTCCAACCACAGGGACGTCTCATTCACCATGGAGATGACGTTCTGTGGAGCCGAGGGGACGGCTGGAAGACAGACAGGTCGTCACTGAGGGGACGGCTGAAAGACAGACAGGTCGTCACTGAGTGGACGGCTGGAAGACAGACCTCTAGTCTCTACTCTTCTTCGCCGCTGCCTCTAGTTTTCCTCAACTTCCTCGCCGCCACCTCTCGTCTTCGCCTCTACTCTTCCTCACCTTCCTCGCCGCCGCCTCTCGTCTTCGCCTCTACTCTTCCTCGCCCCCCCTCTCGTCTTCGCCTCTACTCTTCCTCACCTTCCTCGACGCCGCCTCTCATCTTCGCCTCTACTCTTCCTCACCGCCGCCTCTCGTCTTCGCCTCTACTCTTCCTCGCCGCCGTCTCTACTCTTCCTCGCCGCTGCCTCTGGTCTTCCTCGCCTTCCTCACCGCCTCTAGTCTAATTGTAGACTAGTTGTGACCCGAGATCAGATGTTCTGATCCAGTTTCCAGTCGGTGCTGAATGTGTGCGTGTTGTTTATACATACTGGTACACGGCATCTGTGTCGGGTCAGAGTCGGTCCGGTAGTATCCATTACGACACACACAGTTAGTGGCGCCCTCGCTGGTGGTCCGGCTGTTGATGGGACA
The DNA here is from genome assembly GCF_029030835.1 of Brachyistius frenatus. Lineage (NCBI taxonomy): Eukaryota > Metazoa > Chordata > Actinopteri > Embiotocidae > Brachyistius > Brachyistius frenatus. The sequence continues at coordinate 39,046 of NW_027211042.1, forward strand.
CTGAAGACATCGGAGGTCTCCCTGTGCAGCCTTGAAGAAGCCGGACACACACGCTGTGAGGACAGACGGCCGGACGGACGAACACAGAGGACACATGAGGAGAGTTCAGGACAGGAAAGAGATGTTTGAATGAAACAACAGATTTATAAACCTTCTTCACAGCAGACATTATATGATTTAAAACGTCTGTTTTCCATGAGAGGAGCTCCTGCTGGTGTGTGTTTACCTAATGGAGCCATCATTAACACACCTGAGCTTCACCTGCTGTGAATAACGTCGGTATAACATCTAACCAACAGCTTCAGCATCAGAAGGCCAACGGTCAGAGTCTCATCCTGAAGACGAAGTCAGAGGTCTTCATCCTCCAACTCTGTCCAGGTTTAGTCCTGATAGGTTGAACATCCGCATCACATAAAGGTCAGCTGATTGAAACGACGTGTTCTGGGACACCTCCAGCTGCTGTCAGCTCGGCTGTCCACAGGATCCTCCAACATGTCAGCATGTGGAGCACAGGAGCCTAAAACCCAGAGAGTAGGACGAAGGAACGAGAAGCTCTGTCTGTGATGCAGAAACCGCCTCTGTAACAGGAGTCGGTTAATAAACTGGAGCCGCTGAAGTGACTGTTGGGTCCAATCAGCAGCAGAATTCAAAAACAGAACATGTTAGGCTGGGGAGCTTTGTTACTTCAGTGGACTGTAAAATACTGTAATATACTGCAGTGGACTGTAAAATACTGTAATATAGTGCAATGGACTCTAAAATGCTGCAGTGGACTGTAATATACTGCAGTGGACTGTAAAATACTGCAGCGGATACTGCAGTGGAATGTAAAATACTACAGTGGACTGTAATATACTGTAAAATACTGCAGTGGACTGCAATATACTGCAGTGGACTGTAATATACGGTTAAATACGGAAGTAGACTGTAATATACAGTTAAATACTGCAGTGGACAGTAAAATGCTGTAAAATACTGCAGTGGATTGTAAAATACTGTAATATACTGCAGTGGACTGTAAGATACTGTAATATAGTGCAGTGGACTCTAAAATGCTGCAGTGGACTGTAATATATTGCAGTGGACTGTAAAATACGGTTAAACACTGCAGTGGACTGTAAAATACTGCAGCGGATACTGCAGTGTAATGTAAAATACTACAGTGGACTGTAATATACTGTAAAATACTGCAGTGGACTGAAATACACTGCAGTGGACTAATATACTGTAAAATGCTGCAGTAGACTGTAAAATACTGCAGTGGACTGTAAAATACGGTTAAACACTGCAGTGGACTGTAAAATATGGTTAAATACTGCAGTGGACTGTAGAATACGGTTAAATACTGCAGTGGACTGTAAAATACTGCAGCGGATACTGCAGTGGAATGTAAAATACTGCAGTGGACTGTAATATACTGTAAAATACTGCAGTGGACTGCAGTATACTGAAGTGGACTGTAATATACTGCAGTGGACTGTAAAATACTGCAGTGGACTAATATACTGTAAAATACTGCAGTAGACTGTAAAATACTGAAGTGGACTGTAATACACTGCAGTAGATTGTAAAATATGGTTAAATACTGCAAGACTATTATACTGTTAAATACTATAGTTGATTATAAAATACTGCAGTGGATTGTAATATACGGTTAAATACTGCAAGACTATTATACTGTTAAATACTGTAGTTGATTATAAAATACTGCAGTGGATTGTAATATACGGTTAAATACTGCAGTGGACTGCAATATACTGCAGTGGACTGTAAAATACGGTTAAATACTGCAGTGGACTGTAAAATACTGCAGTGGACTAAAATACGGCAGTGGACTGTAATATACGGTTAAATACTGCAGTGGACTGTAAAATACTGCAGTGGAGTAATATACTGCAGTGGACTGTAATATATTGTTAAATACTGCAGTGGACTGTAATATACTGTAAAATACTGCAGTGGACTCTAATACTGCAGTGGACTGTAAAAATACTGCAGTGGACTGTAATATACTGTAAAATACTGCAAGACTGTATTATACTGTAAAATACTATAGTGGACTGTAACATACTGCAAGACTGTAATATAATTTAATATTCCTTACTGCCATCGTCACTGACGTGATGTTAAGCACGCCAGCCCTGAAAGCAACTGTAGGACCAGATGTAAACTTGGAACATTTCTCTCCTGTTGAGCTCTGAGTTAACTAGAATTAGTTCTTCATCTGGATCCTCTAGCTGTCTGTTAGATCTCATCCCAACTAAACTTTTTAAGGAAGTCTTCCCTTTAATTAATACTTCCATATTAGATCAGATCAACCTATCTATTGTAACCGGCTATGTACCGCAGGCTTTTAAAGTGGCTGTAATTAAACCTTTACTTAAAAAGACGACTCTTGATCAGCTGATTTAGGAAACTACAGACCAATTTCCAACCTGACGTTTATTTCTAAAATCCTTGAAAAAGTTGTTGCAAATCAACTTTGTGATCATTTACAAAGGAATGATCTGTTTGAAGATGTTCAGTCTTTAGAGTTCATCATAGCACAGAAACAGCTCTGGTGAAAGTTACTAACGACCTTTTATTAGCCTCAGATAATGGACTCGTCTCTGTACTTGTTCTTCTGGACCTCAGTGCTGCTTTTGATACGATTGATCATACGATCTTATTACAGAGATTAGAAGACGTTATGAGGATTAAATGAATTGCATTAGACTGGTTCAAGTCCTACTTATCAGATAGATTCCAGTTTGTCCATGTCAACAATGAGTCTTCCAGACAAACAAGAGTTAGTTATGGAGTTCCACAAGGCTCAGTGTTAGACACGATACTTTTTACTTTGTACATGCTTCCATTAGGAGATGTCATCAGTAAGCACTGCATCAACTTCCATTGTTATGCAGATGACACTCAGCTATATCTTTCTATAAAACCAGATGAAACTAATCAGTTAGTAAAACTTGAAGCCTGTCTAAAAGACATAAAGGCCTGGATGACCAAAAACTTCCTGCTTCTAAATTCAGACAAAACAGAAGTTCTTGTACTTGGTCCTAAAAACATCAGAAACTCTTTCTGTAATCACTTAGTTACTCTAGATGACGTTGTCTTGGCCTCCAGCAAAACTGTGAGGAACCTTGGAGTCATCTTTGATGAGGATTTGTCCTTTAGACACCATATAAAGCAAATCTCCAGAACTGCCTTCTTTTATCGACGTAATATTAATAAAATCAGGAAAATCCTTCCTCAGCGTGATGCAGAAAAACTCATTCATGCATTTGTTACTTCTAGACTAGATTATTGTAATTCCTTGTTGTCAAGATGTCCACATTACTCATTAAAAACCTGCAGCTGATCCAAAATGCTGCAGCAAGAGTACTGACGGGATTTAACAAGAGAGATCATATTTCTCCAGTTTTATCTTCTCTTCACTGGCTTCCTGTGAAATCAAGAATAGAATTTAAAATTCTCTTGATGACTTACAAAGCTCTACATGACCAGGCTCCATCATATCTTAGAGATCTTATAGAACCATATAATCCTAGCAGAGCACTTCTCTCTCAGTACGCTGGTCTACTTGTGGTTCCTAGAGTTTCCAGAAGTAGAATGGGAGGCAGAGATTCAGTTTTCAGGCTCCTCCCCTGTGGAACCAGCTCCCAGTTTGTGTTCGAGGGGCAGAAACCCTCTCTAGCTTTAAGATTAGACTCAAAACGTTCCTTCTTGATGAAGCCTATAGTTAGGGCTGGCTCAGGTAGACCTGAACCAACCCTTAGTTATGCTGTTATAGGCCGAGGCTGCTGGAGGACCTCGTTACATGCTGAGCTTCTTTTCTTTCCTCCTACTCTTTAACTGACTCATACCTCACCATCTTCTTCTCTCCCATAGTTTCTTCTTATCATCTGTTGTCTCCATTCAGATCCTTCACTCGTGTAGTTTCTGTTCTTTCTTCTCCAGATGTTCCGTCATGGAGCTGCATGTCTCTGCTCTGCACTTGTCATCTCCACCAACAGTTCTTCTCTTCTATCTCTATGCTGTCCTTTTCTCTCTATGCTCTCCTCTCACCCCAACCGGTCGAGGCAGATGGCCGCCCACCTCTGATCCTGGTTCTGTTAACAGATGCTCCGCCCACCTCTGATCCTGGTTCTGTTAACAGATGCTCCGCCCACCTCTGATCCTGGTTCTGTCGGATGTTTCTTCCTGTTAAAGGGAGTTTTTCTTCCCTCTGTTGGAGGTTTTTCTCCCTTAAAAGAGGAGTTTTTCCTTCCTAGCTTATGTGGGAATTGTTGAATTGTTGAATTTTTGAATTGTTGAATTGTTGGTTTCTCTGTATAATATTGTAAAGTCTTGCATTGAGGACTTTAAAGTGTTAAGTGCCATGAAATAACCCGTGTTGTGATTTGGCGCTATATACGTAAATAAAATTGAATTGAATATACTGTAAAATACTGCAAGACTGTAATATACTGTAAAATACTGCAGTAGACTGTAATATACTGTTAAATACTGCAGTGGACTGTAAAATACTGCAGTGGACTGTAATGTACTGTAAAATACTGCAAGACTGTAACATACTGCAAGACTGTTATACGTAAAATACTGCAGTGAACTGTAATATACTGTAAAATACAGCAAGACTAATACACTGTAAAATACTGCAGTGGACTGTAAAATAGTTTAGGTTAGGTAGTTACTTTATTAATCCCCGAGGGGAAATTTTTTCGCTACAGCAGCATACAGAAGCAATAGATAATAATAGAATAATAGAAAAGCAATAAAATAGCAGTAAAATAGCAGTAAAAACTATAAACTATAAAATGCACAGTATATACAGTATATACAGCACAGTATATATCTATATATAAAATACTGTGGATATATACACGGGATGACTGTTGTCAGTGTAAATTAAGTGTATAATATTTACACTGTTCATCAGAACATCTCGGACTGTTCAGAAAGAAGAACAATGACCTGCTGACAGACCTACACCAATTTACATGTGATGTCATCACATTACTTTACAGTTACGATCCGGTCCAGTTCACACTGAACGGTTCCAACATGACCAGAGAACCCTAGAACCCCTCCTTACCTCTGCACACCGTGCCGTTGTCCACCGCCTCGTAGCCCGCCTTACACATGCAGCGTCCGATAGGAACCATCCACTCCCCGTCCCCGTTACAGTACAGCTTGATGGGGACGTCCACCTCCTCCGCGTTGGGGACACAAAGTCCTCTGGCCGCCACAAGGGAGGTGCTCTCTGCCCCCGACATAGTCTCAGGAAAGACGGCGCTGTTCTGGATCACACTGGGACACTTCCTGTAGAAGACCCGGACTGCAATGAGGGACATGCAGGCGCCGTAATCCTGGAAGGCCAAGTAGAAACCGCTCCGGGACACGGGTCCAAAACTCCGGACCTCACTGTTGATCTTCATGATCCGGCCCCCAAGATCCACCTGAGAGAAGCTCTCATCAGCCGCTATCGTGTCCACCTTAACCCACGGGTTCTCCATCCAGGGAGGGGACGACCCAGTGGCCACGTCCGAGTCCGACTCGTAGTAATACAGGTTGAAGGTCTCCTTGCAGGAGCCCGGGACGTTCGGGATGGAGCTGCAGTCCCGCACCGAGAACTTCATCTGGACGTGGATCCGCTGAGCCCCCTGCCGGCGGATGAACTTGGTCCGGACCCAGTTGTTCTGGCTAGAGTCGAACACGTTACACACCTGGTAGGTTCTGATGGTGTTCATGTTTTCATCATAACCACTGACTTCTTCCCACTAGGACAGGACCGAGAGACAGAAGTTACACACAAGGACACAAGAAACAAAAGTAAAGTGACACATGGACACTAAAAGTTCTCCTGAAGGACAAAACATCAGCAGGAAGGACCAAAATGCACAACCCAAACATAAGATTTAAGGCAAACAAATTAACTTTACTTCCAAACAGAGTGAAGCA
>NW_027211042.1:52500-110000 GCF_029030835.1 Brachyistius frenatus
TCATCATCATCACCTTCACCATCACCATCTTCATCACCATCATCATCACCTCCATCATCATCATCAGCATCCCCACCATCACCATCATCAATATCATCATCATGATCATCACCTTCATCATCATCACCATCAGTATCATCATCATTATCACCATCACCAAAATCATCATCATCACCACCACCATCATCACCATCATCATCATCATCATCACCACCATTAACACCACCATCATCACCATCACCTTCAATATCATTACCATCACCATCATCATCATCATCACCACGACCACCATCACCATCACCATCATTATCACTACCATCATCATCAGAATCACCATCACCACCATCATCACCTTCATTATCATCACCATCAGTATCATCATCATCATCATCATCACATCACCATCATCAGCATCCCCACCATCACCATCATCATCATCATCATCATCATCACCATCACCATCATCATCACCACCATCATCATCATCACCATCTTCATCACCATCATCATCATCAGCATCCCCACCATCACCATCATCATCATCACATCATCATCATCATCACCTTCATCATCATCACCATCAGTATCATCATCACCATCAGTATCATCATCATTATCACCATCACCAAAATCATCATCATCACCACCACCATCATCACCATCATCATCATCACCATCATCATCATCATCATCATCATTACCACCACCACCATCATCATCATCATCACCACCATTGTCATCATCATCATCATCATCATCATCATCATCATCATCATCATCATCACCATCATCATCATCATCATCATCTTCATCATCACCATCATCATCATCATCATCATGATTCAATGAAAAGTAGGGCAAAGAGGAGGAGAGTGGGCCAACTAAGTCCAGCACACATAATCCTTGTAGGCTGCTCTGTACGCCACACAGGATTAAACCCACGGGAACACATCAGCCAAATTGGCCGGCCGCAATGTTGCCTTCAGCGACAGGTTAATTCTCAAACAAGTCTCCTGCTTTAATCCTTTTTGTTTCTTTAATTAGGAATTAGACATTGTTTCACTGGAGCCTAAATATAACCTGACTGCTGATGTTACAGTTATGATGCAGTACAGTTTACATGTGATAAACGTGAAAACGAATCTCACTAATTATATATGTATATATATATATATATTTTTTTTAAATATATTTTTATTTTATTTACAAAGTCTTTACGGAGTCGTTACAAAGAGTCTTTACAGAGTTGTTAGAGTCTTTACAGAGTCGTTATAGAGAGTCGTTACAGAGTCTTTACAGGGTCTATACAGAATCTTTACAGAGTCGTTACAGAGACTCTTTAGAGTGTCTTTACAGAAAGTCTTTACAGAGTCTGTACAGAGTTGTTACAGAGTTGTTACAGTCATTACAGAGTCTTTACAGAGATTATGTACAGAGTCTTTACAGAAAGTCTTTACAGAGTCGTTACAGAGATTATTTACAGAGTTGTTAGAGTCTTTACAAAGTTGTTATAGAGAGTTGTTACAGAGTCTTTACAGAGTCGTTACAAAGAGTCTTTACAGAGTCGTTATAGAGAGTCGTTACAGGGTCTTTACAGTCTTTACAAAGAGTCGTTAGAGATTCTTTACACAGAGTCTTTACAGAGAGTCTGTACAGAGTCTTTACAAAGAGTCGTTACAGAGACTATTTACAGAGTGTCTTTACAGAAAGTCTTCACAGAGTCTTTACAGAGTCGTTACAGAGTCGTTACAAAGAGTCATTACAGAGTCTTTACAGATTATTTACAGAGTCTGTACAGAGTCTTTACAAATAGTAATTGCAGAGTCTACACAGTCTATACAGTCTTTAAAGAGTATGTACAGAGTCTTTACAGAGTTGTTACAGACTTGTTACAGAGTCTTTACAGAGAGTCTTTACAGAGAGTCTGTACAGATTAATTACAGGGTCTTTACAGAGTCGTTACAGAGTCTGTACAACCTGTACAGAGTCGTTACAAAGTCATTACAGAATCTTTAGAGAGTCGTTACAGAGTCGTTACAGAGAGTCTGTACAGAGTCTTTACAAAGAGTCGTTACAGAGTCTTTACACAGGGTCTTTACAGAGTCTTTACAGATTCTTCAGTCTTTACAGAGTATTTACAGTCTTTACAGATAGTCTATACAGACTCTTTACAGAGTTGTTACAGAGTTGTTACAGTCATTAGAGTCTTTACAAATAGTCATTACAGAGTCTTTATAGAGAGTCTTTACAGAGTCTGTACAGAGTCGTTACATAGTCTTTAGAGTCTTTACAGAAAGTTTTTACACAGAGTCTGTACAGAGTTGTTACAGTCATTAGAGTCTTTACAAATAGTCATTACAGAGTCTTTACAGAGACATTACAGAGTCGTTACAGAGTCTTTACAGAGAATCTTTACAGAGTCTGTACAGAGTCGTTACAGAGAGTCTTTACAGAGAGTTGTTACAGAGTCTTTACAGAGAGTTTGAACTGCCAATCAAGTTTTTGAATTGACCTGTTATTGGCCTCGTATGTTTAGAAACAGGAAGTGTGTTTACTTACACACAGGAAAGTTCCTCTTGTTTCAGGTCATGTTACCTGAAGACATCAGCTCCACCAGGCTGAATCCTAACGTTAGACTTTTTCAGATAAAACCAGCTTTAGCCACAGAGTTTCTTTCGCATGTCTTTCTTCTACTGTAAATGAATAATTTCTTTCTTATCCCAGTCATTAATAATGAAAGCAGCAGTGGAGTCTGTGGTTTCTCACATCTCACTTTGCTAAAACAACTGAACGTGTTTTTCTACCTTCTGGAAGGTTGAAATGAAACGTCACTGAAGGATCTTCTAAGAAGTGCTCCCAGTCTTTCTAATACAGTCCACTGATAACTGTCCAATGTTCTGTGGTGGAGCTGCTCGGCTGATGGATGACACAGTTGCAGCAGAGACTGATTAAGCAGATGTTACATGGACTAAATCCTCTGATCTCCAGAGGACAGATAATATGCTTCAGTGGATTTATGTTTTCCTAAAACTTCTGCTTCAGTGGACTCACAGTGTCACTGTCTCGTTGGGGAGAATGCATGGAGGCCTTTTACCTTTGGGGGGATATAATGTGGACCATGGGTAATGTGGATAATGGGGATTGTGACCAAATCTGGGTGGTAACTAAATCTCTGATTCCCAGACTCATAACTCTGTTTATCATCTTATTATTTACAGAGACTGTTGCTGAGGGTTATTAAAGTGAAAGGCTGAATTTAACATCAAAGATTTAAGCCATTAGGAGCTAAGTGTGCTGTGTGTGTGTGTGTGTGTGTGTGTGTGTGTGTGTGTGTGTGTGTGTGTGTGTGTGTGTGTGTGTGTGTGTGTGTGTGTGTGTGTGTGTGTGTGTCATAGAGAAGATGTCAGCAGTGAACACGTGTTCAAATGTCTCTTTGTCATGCTGTCTCTGAACTCACTGACTGCATGAAGACTGAACCTCAGTGACATGTGGAATATGTTCCACAAAACAACAACCATCACGTTCCTCAGTAGAGAAGATGATGTGATGATAGAAAATTATATTGTTTTATTCATTGTAGTAGAGTGTGGTGGACGACAGTAAAGTCAACCTGACTGTACTTCAGATTTAAAATGAGAATAATAGATGATGGAGGTTACCATCAGAGACAGTTAAGAGAATTAAGATACATGTATTGAAAAAAAATCTAAAATAATTATTTTTATCTATCTTATCTTATGTATACGTATTTGTAATTTTTTTCATATTGTGTGCAGCTTTTTTGTGTTTCTATGTTGCTGTGACGACTACATTTCTCCACTGTGGGATTAATAAAGTGTAAATCTACTGTTCCTGCCGAGCTGCTGCAGTCGGCCCTCTGATGGGACGGTGGCTCTCTGCCATGCCAGCACACATCCTCTGAACAAGTTCACATCCCTACTTTGGAGGAGCCACTACGGGCCAGTGGAGAAGTGGGTCATGAGCTGTTTTGATGCTCGATGTTTTCTGTCACTGCTCCCAGAGGCGAAAGAGCCACTACTAACACTGAATATTGATTGGCTTAGATGACTCACTTCCACTGAGAAATGTCAGCGAAGGCCACTGAGGCCAGCCGGGCTTCTTTCCAGGAACACAAACAGAAAGGAAGACCAATGTCGTCTTCAATTAGCTCAAACAAGAGTTTTAAGGTCAAAGTGAAATTTTAATTCTCCTCACTTCTGCTGTAAGAAATATCAGTTGTGATAATAAGACAGATATGGAATTATAAAACATACTGGCCATATCTGTGGAAACAGCTCGGTACAAAGTCGACTGACAGCAGAGGACGAACGTTGCTATGGGAACCAGAGGTCAGGTTCCATGGTGCAGTAGACAGGAGGGAGCGAGCTAAAGTTAGCTGTCCTAGTTCTTTGGTCCAGACTAGTTATGAGTTTATGAGTGCTGATAGAAGAGAGTTGTTGTCACGACAACAGACGATGCTTTAAATCTGGGTTTTGCTGCAGGGAAGCTCCAGATTGTAAAAGGTGGATGAACCCGACACAGAAGATCTCTACAGACAGAACCGATAGAGTCTCACATTCAAGATGTCCACATTTGGAAGATTGTCCTCAGTGATGGAGCTGAATAATGGACAGACACATGATGATGTCACAGGGAAGCTGACCTTTGACCTTTAGGATATAAAATGTCATCATGTTATCCTGTCAAACTTAGTGTGAAATTTTGTCATAAATCCTAATAAACACTCCTCCTCCTGGAGAATCTGTTTCAGGAGAATGTTTCAGACGGCTGTAGCCTTCATTAAAACACTCCAACCGTCTTTACATCCGTCCTCACGACAGGACTCCGTCCTCATGGCAGGACTCTGTCCTCACGGCAGGACTCCGTCCTCAGAGTGACTCCATCCTCACGGCAGGACTCCGTCCTCAGAGCGTCCTCAGCAGGACTATGTCCTCACAGCAGGACTCCATCCTCAGAGCAGGACTCCATCCTCACGACAGGACTCCGTCCTCAGGGTTAGGGTTCCTGTCCTCTTATTTGGACCAGACGTGCCACCTGTCCTCTTATTTGGACCACACACTTGAGAGTAGGACATGTTCAGAGGACGGGTTTCTGGCAGAGGATGGAGATCAGGATGCTCCAGAATTATTCAGGCATATGGACCCATTTAAAACAGCAGCAGGGCTTACAGTGCTACAAAATGACACTGATTGGCTGTGAAAGATTTCAACCAGTTTCCAGCCCTGCAGCCATCCCTCATCACTGCAGCAGCCTTTTCTCTGGTTATGGCAAACAATCAACTGGCCACCATTATAACCATTATTATAGTCATTATTACCACCATTATAACCACCATTAGGTTAGGTTAGGTTAGGTAGTTACTTTATTAATCCCCGAGGGGATTTTTTTTTTGCTACAGCAGCATACAGAAGCAATAGATAGTAATAGAACAATAGAAAAGCAATAAAATAGCAGTAAAATAGCAGTAAAAACTATAAAATGTAAATATAAAATATAAAATGCACAGTATATACAGTATATACAGTACAGTATATATCTATATATATTATATACAAACAACCAAGAAACACAGTCAACAGTGTTATTGTTATGTGATGGATTTTGCCAGAGGTGAGTTATTGAAAAGTCTAATTGCGGTCGGCAGGAATGATCTCCTTTACCAGGAATGATCTCCTGTATCTGTCCTTGTGACAGCGGAGCTGGAGGAGTCTTTTGGAGAAAGTGCTCCGCTGTCCCTGCAGCAGGTGGAGAGGGTGGTCAGGATTATCCAATATGGATAATAGTTTGATCAGCATCCTCCTCTCCACCACCTTTTCCAGACTATCCAGATTGTAGCCAATGATGGAGCCGGCCTTCTTAACCAGTTTGTTAAGTCTGTTGGTGTCACCGGCTCCAATGCTGCTCCCCCAGCAGACCCCAGCGAAGTACAAAGCACTGGCCACAACAGACTGGTAGAACATCTCCAACATCTTGCTGCACACATTGAAGGATCGAAGTTTCCTCAAGAAAAAGTGTCGACTCATCACCTTCTTGTAGACAGCGTTGATGTTGGTCTTCCAGTTCAGTCTGTTGTCATGGAGACACCCAGGTGCTTGTACTCCTCAACTATGTCCACCTCCACTCCCAGAACTCTCAGCGGTTGTGGAGCCCTCGTCTTCCTCCTGAAGTCGACCACCATCTCTCTGGTCTTGGCCACGTTCAGGAGCAGGTGATTTCTTCCCGCCCACTCCACAAAGTCCTCCACTACTGCCCTGTACTCCTCCTCCCGTCCATCCCTTATACACCGTCCACTGCAGAGTCATCAGAGAACTTCTGCAGATGGCAGGACTCTGAGTTGTACTGGAAGTCAGTGGTGTATAAGGTGAACAGGAAGGGGGACAGAACAGTTCCCTGAGGAGCTCCAGTACCACTGACCACCGTATCAGACAGCACACTGCCCAGACGGACAAACTGTGGTCTGCCTGTCAGGTAGTCAGTGATTCAGGAGACGGTGGACGTGTCCACCCCCACCACCCGCAGCTTCTCCCTCAGCAGCAGTGGTTGGATGGTGTTGAATGCACTGGAGAAATCAAAGAAAGTGATTCTCACAGAGTCACCGGTTCCATCCAGGTGAGACTGAGCTTGTTGCAGCAGGTAGATGATGTCATCGTCCACTCCCACATGAGGCTGGTACGCAAATTGCAGCGGGTCCAGTGAAGATTTCACCAGCAGCCTGAGGTGGGCCAAGACCAGCCTCTCCAGCACCTTCATCACATGAGATGTGAGGGCAACTGGTCGGTAGTCGTTGAGGCCAGATGGAGTCGTCTTCTTCGGTACAGGAACCAGGCAGGACGTCTTCCACAGCACCAGGACTTCCTCCTGCTTCAGGCTCAGGTTGAAGAGGTGTTGTAGGACCTCAGTCAGCTGGACGGCGCAGGTCTTCAGGTCTTCAGGACCCCGGGGCTGATGCCGTCAGGCCCTGCAGCCTTGCGCTGGTGGAGTCTCTCCAGCTGTCTCCTAACCTGGCCAGTCATCACAGAGAGGAGTGTGGGAGGGGGGGGGGTCTAGGTGTCGATGGAGGAAGAGCCCTTTGAGATTGAGGGCTCTATGCAGTTCATCAGGGGGGCAGAGGGGGGAGGGGGGAGGCAGCAGAGGTGTTTGGGAGGTGTAAGGTGGGGAGGAGACAGATGAGGGCGGTGAACTAAACCTGTTGAAGAAACAGTTTAGCTCATTGGACCTCTCCAGGTTCCCCCTGATTGTTCCTCTCCAGGTTCCCCCTGGTTGTCTCTCTCTCCCCTTGAACCCAGTAATCTCCTTCATACCGGTCCACACCTCCCTCACGTTGTTCTACTGGAGTTTGGCCTCCAGCTTCCCCCTGTAGGAGTCCTTGCACTCCCTCATCTTCTCCTTCAGGTGGCGCTGCACTCTCCTGAGCTCCTCCCTGTCCCCAGACCTGAAGGCTGCTTTCTTCTTATTAAGAAGAACTGTCAGGTCACTGGTGATCCATGGCTTATTGTTGGGGAAGCAGTGTACAGTCCGGGATGGTACGGTGGTGTGTTCACAGAATTTAATGTATTCTGTGATACAACATGATGCTGTTGATGTCCTCCCCATGTGGTCCACACAGTACATCCCAGTCCATGGACTCAAAGCAGTCCTGCAGGGCATCTTTAGCCTCCTGTGTCCACCTCCTCACAGTCCTGGTGGTTACAGGCTGCCTCTGCACCAGGGGGACATACCTGGGAGTCAGCAGGACCAGGCTGTGGTCTGATCTACCAAGGGGGGGGAAGGGCAGCAGTACTGTATGCATCCATGGCATTAGCATACAGGAAGTCCAGAGTTTTATTGTTCCGGGTGGGGCAGTTCACATACTGGTGCAAAGTTGGCAGTACTTTATCCAGACTGGTGTGATTAAAGTCTCCAGCAACTAACAAAAATGCACCGGGATGTTGAGTCTGAAGTTTGGACACAGTGGAGTAGATGGTGTCCACTGCTGCCTCTACGTCAGCTGATGGAGGAACGTACACAGCGATAACAATGGTGGACGTGAACTCCCTCGGTAAATAATACAGGCGCATCCCCACGGCTAGAAGTTCAATGTCCGGGCTACAGAAACGTTCCTTCACACACACGTGGTCGGGATTGCACCACCTCTCATTCACATAGACTGCAATCCCTCCACCTTTCTTCTTGCCGCTCCGAACAACGTCTCCGTCCGCCCGAACGGTCCTGAAGCCGGGTACGGCCGCGCTGTGGTCCGGGAAATGTGAGTGCAGCCATGTCTCGGTGAAACACATGATGCTGCACTTCCGGTATTCCTGCTGGGTCTTTACCAGCGCGCCGAGGTCGTCCGTCTTGTTGGCCAACGAACTCACGTTCCCCATTAAAATCTCCGGTACCGCTGGTTTATATTTCCTCCTTTCCGCCTTCAGCTTAGCTCCAGCTCTGTAACCCCGACGTCTTCTCCGAAGTTCAATGGGGATCTCAGGCCTCAGGCCTCTCAGCAGCAGCAGAGGCCTACTCAGCGCGATCAGCTGATCACGAGAGTAAACAACAACAATGCCCCCAGCCAGAAACGTGGAAAAATTACGGTCCATTGTCTGACCGTTAACTTAACACACATGAAGAGAAGAAAACAACAACTCCGAAGAGAGGAGAAAGGCTTAAAAATACTATAATACAAAACATACTCGGGGGGGAGCTGCTGTAACAGGCTGCCGCTAGCGCGGCACCATTTTATCTATTATAACCATCATTATAGTCATTATAACCACCATTATAACCGTCATTATAGTCATTATAACCACCATTATAACTGTCATTATAGTCATTATAACCACCATTATAACCATCATTATAGTCATTATAACCACCATTATAACCATCATTATAATCATTATAATCTCCATTATATCCACCCTTATAACAATCATTATTACCATCACTATAACCATAATTATAATCATTATAACCGCCATTATAACCATTGTGAGGATTCCTGTCTGATCCTAGTGTGTTTCTCTCGATTTGTGTCCCTGATCACCTCTCCTCATATGTGCCTGTCTGTTTGTTATTGTTTGCCACGTGCTTGTGTTTTGTTTTGTGTTCCTCACAGTATCCTCTTCCAAGCCCTGCCCTCTGACTCACCGTTCTCCGTCAGCACAGCTGTGCCTCATCTCTGTGATCACCCCGCTGGATACAAATACCCTCGTCTCCCATCTGCTCTTCGTCAGTCCGTCCATTAACCTACCCGACATCCCGTCCCAAAAGTCTGTCCGCCTCCTTGCCTGAGATCCCGGTTCTGACTCCCTGTCTGTTTCCTGTTTCCTGCCATTCAGTGTCGAGCCACGGGCATTCACCTGAACGAAGAAGATCACAGATCGTTCCACAGAGATCATCTGCTGCAATCTTGGCAATCCTGTGTCGAGCTTCGAGCGTCACACAGTCGACCCTGCCTTTCCGTCCAGTGTCGAGCCTCGTGTGTCACCTGTACGAAGAAACCTTCCAGTTCGTTCCTCGGAGATTTTGTTTTTTGCCTGGAGGCAATAAAAGAACCCTGGTTTGAGAAGGAATTCTGCTGTCCTGTGTCTGCGTTTGGGTCCGTTTACAACACTACATCGTAACAGAACAGACTGACCAGTATGGACCCAGCAGCTGCACTAGGATCCCCTCCTGCAGATTCCCTGCAGAGGGCGATCACAAACCCAGGGGTTCTTCTTGGACAGCATCACCATCTGGTACACGACCTACTGGGAGCACAACAAGCCATCGGATCACAGTTGGCCGAGATCAGCAGCTTGGTGCAGGGACTCGCTCAGCCCCGCCCCGCCTCCTGAGAACCGACAGCTGAGGATTCAGCACCTGCCCGCAATGTCAGGATTTCTGTCTGCTCCTACTGTTTGCTCCTCTGTTTTGTCCCCAATCACCTCTCCTCATGTTTTCTGCCATTCCCCTGTCTGTTTGTTATTGTGTCCCCATGTGTTCTGTGTCCTCCTCTCCCCGCCTCCTGTCACCTCCCATGGCTACGCCCGTCACCGGTCTCAGCAGCTGCCACCACTCTCCCCAAATCACCACCTGCAGGTGGCTCATTTCCCTGATCACCTCCCCGGACTATATGTACCCTGCCCCTGCAGTCATCTAGTGTCGGTCCATACTGCTAGATACTGCTAGTCACTGCCAGTCACCCGTCTGTCTGTTCCCACTCCCGCTCCTGCTCCCAGTACCGGTACCCTGTTTCTGCTTCTAGTCCATGCGATCAGTCAGTGCTCCCAATCTCAGCTGATCGCTGAAGCTAAGCAGGGTGGGACCTGGTTAGTACTTGGATGGGAGACCACCTGGGAGTACCAGGTGCTGAAGAGTCACCAGTCAGAGCTTCCCGGTCACTCCAGTACCAGAGTCTGTTGCCGCTCGCTGTGGAGGACCTCGGGATTCCCCCAGCACAGCCTGGCCTCTGGTGAGAGTTGGTGGATTTTCCCTCATGACTCAGGAATCAGACATTGACTTTAGGTACCGGCCTGTGTTGAACAATAAAGACTGTTTTTGAACTATATCCTGCCTGTCACCTGAGTCTGTGTGCCTGCGTTTGGGTCCAGAAACACCTCACCTACTACAGACAATGTTTGTGTTCAACCAGCAGCCCCGCATGTATGCCTCAGACAATTCTCGGATTGCATACTTGACCAGGCTGCTACGGGCTGATCTCTACTTCCGTACCCCAGTTTCCGGCGCCACTTCACCAATATAACCCAGAACGCCAGCCCTCGCCGGGCCCAGGATCTTCTCTGCAGACTCGGGAGGAGCCGATGCAGCTGGGACAGTTTCACCTATACCGGGAGGAGAGAGAGCAGCGCCTCCGGTCCGGGGCCTGCCTGTATTGTGGCAAGCTGGGACATCGCATCCCCGTCTGTCCGGTGAGGCCAAAAAGAGAGAGCTCGCCAGTAAGAGCGACTCCACAAGATTTCCCCATCCCAAGTCCCGTCTGACACTCCCTGCTTGCCTATGCCTGCCATCCGGTCCCTTACCTGTCATGGTCCTCGTCGACTCCGGAGCAGAGCAGAACTTTCTGGACACCACGTTCACCATTATTCACGGGATTCCTGTGGAGGAACTGGATGGGAGTTCGCTGATCCGGATTACACATCGGACTCAACCCATTCCCCTGCTCGTGTCGGGGAACCACCGACATGAGCTTCGATTCTATGTCTTCCCGACGCCCCAGACGCCTGTGGTCCTGGGCCACCCCTGGCTCAGAGACCACAACCCCCAGATTGACTGGCCGGGAGGAAGAGTCACCGGATGGAGTCCCGCATGTCACTTCAGATGCCTCAAGTCGGCTAGTCCCCGGCCGACCCCCTCTTCCTGTACCCCTGTTCCCGGATCCGACCTCTCCTCCGTCCCCAAGGACTACACTGACTTACGTGAGGCGTTCAGTAAGGAGCGAGCCCTTTCACTACTGCCCCACAGACCATACGACTGCGCCATTGAGCTGCTTCATGGCGCAACACTACCCACCAGTCGCTTGTACCGCCTCTCCTGTCCAGAACGCAAGGTCTTGGAGACCTATATCACGGACTCTCTCGCTGCTGGAATTATCCGTCCGTCATTCTCCCTGGTGGGGGAAGGTTTTTTTTTCGTCTCCAAGAAAGACAAGAGTCTTCGTCTGTGTATCGACTATCGAGGATTAAATCAGATCACCACCAAGAACAAGTACCCCCTGCCCCTGCTCAACTCAGTCTTTGAGTCCCTGACCGGGGCCACCATTTTTACAAAACTGAATCTACGGAATGCTTACCACCTGGTCCGTATCTGGGAACACCCCCCTGGGACACTTTGAATACCTGGTCATGCCATTTGGCTTGACTAACGCCCCCGCTGTATTTCAGGCCCTTGTCAATGACGTTCTCAGAGACTTTCTAAACCAATTTGTGTTTGTCTGCCTTGATGACATCCTGATCTACTCCCCCAACCCACAAGAACATTGCCACCACGTTCGCCAGGTCCTGCAACGCCTGCTTGAGAATCAGTTGTTTGTAAAAGCCGAGAAATGCGAGTTTCATGTCCCATCGGTACAATTCCTGGGCTTCATTATCAAGGAGGGACAGCTTCGCAAAGACCCCGAGAAGGTTAGGGTGGTCACGGAGTGGCCAGTTCCCTCGAACCGTAAGAAACTACAGCAATTCCTAGGGTTAGCCAACTTCTACCGGCGTTTCATACGAAACTACAGTCAGATAACCACCCCCTTGACCAGGCTCACCTCATCAAAGGTGGACTTCGCCTGGATTCCCGAAGCCGACAGAGCCTTTTCCACACTAAAGGAGCGGTTCGCTTCAGCCCCCATTCTGGTTCAGCCCGACGAGAATCGGCAGTTTATCGTCAAGGTGGGCGCCTCAGACACTGGCATAGGAGCCGTGCTGTCACAACGCTCTGCCTCCGACGCCAAGCCACCGCCCGTGTGCCTTCTTCTCCCGTCAACTCTCCCCGGCTGAGAGCAACTACGATGTGGGCAACCGTGAGCTACTGGCTGTCAAACTAGCCCTGGAGGAGTGGAGGCATTGGCTGGAGGGAGCTGCCCAACCCTTCATTGTCTGGACCGACCACCGGAACCTGGAGTACATTCACACTGCCAGACGCCTGAACTCCCGCCAGGCCTGCTGGGCCCTCTGCTTCGCAGGATTCAACTTCACCATCACCTACCGCCCTGGTCACAAAAACACCAAGCCTGACTCTCTATCCCGCCAGTTCTCCCCCGATGAGGGGGACCCTTCCCCCGACACCATTATCCCTCCTCCTCACGTTCTTGGTGCACTCACCTGGGAGATAGAGTCTGCAGTTTGGGAGGCTCAGCTCATCCATCCAGGAGATGGTCCTCCCGGTCGCCTGTTTGTGCCCCTGTCTGTCCATTCCCGTGTCCTGTAATGGGCTCATGACTCTCCAGTCACCCGGGGATACGACGGACAATCAACTGGCTCTCTGGTTTCTTCTGGTGGCCCACCCTCGACAACGACACCCACACCTACGTGCTAGCGTGTGCCACCTGCACCCGCAACAAGGCCTCTCACAGACCCCCCCGCCAGACTGTTACGACCTCTGCCCATTCCCCAGCGACCTTGGTCGCACATCGCCTTGGACTTCATTACCGGATTTACCCCATCTGAGAACAAAACGGTCATTCTGACTATAGCGGCCCATTTTATCCCCCTGACTAAGCTACCTTCAGCCCGGGAGACAGCGGACCTAATGGTCCAACACGTGTTCCGACCCCACGGCATCCCAGCCGACATTGTGTCCGACCGAGGGCCCCAGTTCACATCTCAGGTGTGGAAGGCATTTTGCCACACCCTCGGTGCCACAGCGAGCCTCTCCTCTGGTTTCCATCCTCAAACCAATGGACAGATGGAGAGGCTCAACCAAGAACTTGAAGCCATGCTCCGTTGCGTGACCGCAGCCAACCCATCTTCCTGGAGCCGCCACCTCCCATGGGTGGAATATGCTCACAATAGCCACACCTCGGCTGCAACCGGATTATCCCCATTCGAGGCCTCCATAGGCTACCAGCCTCCACTGTTCCCCAGCCAGGAGACCGAGGTGGCTGTCCCCTTGGTTCAATATCAGTTTCGCCGGTGTAGGACAGTCTGGAAAGAGACCCGGGCTTCTCTTTTGCGGTCATCTGCCCAGAACAAAAGCCTGGCTGATCGCCGCCACACACCTGCTCCTACTTACCTCCCCAGCCAACAGGTCTGGCTCTCCACCAAGGGCATTCCCCTTTGGACAGAATCAAAGAAACTCTCACCCCGGTACATTGGCCCGTTCCCCATCATATCCGTCATTAACCCAGTCATAGTCAAACTCAAGCTCCCTCAGTATATGAGAATTCACCCAGTGTTTCACATTTCCCTGCTTAAACCTGTACACTCCAGTCCTCTGAACCCTCCGGCCGATTTACAAAGTTCTTCATGACCAGGTTCCATCTTATCTCAGAGATCTTATAGAACCACATCATCCTGACAGATCTTATGAAACCACGTCATCCTGACAGATCTCATAGAACCACGTCATCCTGACAGATCTTATGAAACCACGTCATCCTGACAGATCTTATAGAACCACATCATCCTGAAAGATCTCATAGAACCACATCATCCTGACAGATCTCATAGAACCACATCATCCTGACAGATCTTATAGAACCACATCATCCTGACAGATCTTATGAAACCACGTCATCCTGACAGATCTTATAGAACCACATCATCCTGAAAGATCTCATAGAACCACATCATCCTGACAGATCTTATAGAACCACATCATCCTGAAAGATCTTATAGAACCACATCATCCTGACAGAGATCTCATAGAACCACATCACAGAACCACAGAAGATAGACATCTCTCTTTTAGCCTGCTTGTGGTTCCCTCTGGTTTTAAGGTTCCACTCAAAACTTTCCTTTTTGATAAAGTTTATAGTTGGAGCTGCTCAGGTGAACCTGAACCATCCTGCAGTTCTGCTGTTATACACCGAGGCTTCTGGGGGACCTCCCATGATGCACTGGGCTTCTTCCCTCTCACTCTTTCACTCTCTATAACTTATATCTCACCATCACATCTCATTAACTTAATATTTTTCTCTCCCATAGTTTCTTCTTCTTATCTGTTATCTCCATTCAGTTCCTTCGCTCGGATAGTTTCTGTTCTTTCTTTTTCAGATGTCCCGTCATGAAGCTGCATGTCATCATCATCAGCACCATTATCATCAACATCAACATCAACATCATCATCATCACCATCATTATCATCACCATCATCAACATCATCATCATCACCATCATCATCATCATCATCATCATCATCATTATCATCATCATCACCATCACCATCGTTATCATCACCACCGCCATCATCATCACCATCATTATCATCACCATCATCAACATCATCATCATCACCATCATCACCATCATCATCATCATCATCATCATCATTACCATCATCATGATCATCATCACGGTCATCATCACCATCAACAACATCACCACCATCATCATCATCATCACCATCATCATCATCATCATTGCAATCATCACCATCATCATCACCATCGCCATCATCACCATCATCATCATCATCATTATCACCATCATCAACATCACCATCATCATCATCATTACCATCATCATTATCATCATCACGGTCATCATCATCATCATCATCATCATCATCACCATCACCATCATCATCATCATCATCATCCTCATCATTACAGTCATCATCATCATCAGCAGCAGCAGCAGCACCATTATCATCAACATCATCATCACTATCGTTATCATCACCATCATCACCATCATCATCATCATCACCACCATCATCATCATCATCATCATTATCATCATCACCATCATTATCATCACCACCACCATCATCATCACCGTCATTATCATCACCATCATCAACATCATCATTACCATCATCACCATCATCATCATTATCATCATCACACAAACATTTAATTCAAGCAGACCTCCTGGATGTATTTGGGAAGTATATTTCCTGATAAAGGGTGACATGGAGGAGTGTGCACACCTGTCCTACACCTGCAGGAGTCTTTATGAGGTTCATGTCTATGTTTATTTGTTGTAATTATGTGTGATTCAGTCAGTGATTTTACTGTTAATACAAAGATGACTGTTTGGTATTTATTAATACAGAATAACATGAACCACCACAACAAACCAAACTTAACTAACTAACTCTGACAAACCATGACAAACCCTGACTAACCCTGACTAACTCTGACTAACCCTAACTAATCTAGACTAACCATAAGTAACCCTGACTAGCCATAACTAACTCTGACTAACCCTAACTAATCCAGACTAACGATAAGTAACCATAACTAACCCTAGCTAATCCAGACTAACCACAAGTAACCATAAGTAACCATAACTAACTCTGAATAGCCCTAGCTAATCCAGACTAGCCATAAGTAACCCTGACTAACCGTAACTAATCCACACTAACCATAAGTAACCATGACTAACCATAACTAACTCTGACTAACCCTAGCTAATCCAGACTTGCCATAAGTAACCCTGACTAACCATAACTAACACTGACTAACCCTAACTAATCCTGACTAACTCTGACTAACTCTGACTAATCCTGCCTAACCCTAACTAACCAAAAGTAACCCTAACAAACTCTGACTAATCCTGAGTAACTCATACGAACACTGACTAACCATAACTAACTCGGACTAACCCTGACTAACTCTAACTAACCATGACTAACCCTGACTAACCCTAACTAATCCTGACTATCTTTAATAGAGTGATGGATCAGTTCAGTCCAACTCGTTGGTTCTGTTGTCTAAATTTCAGACTAACATGAGATGATGTCAACACTAACATGTCATACATGACTGAATATTGTTTAATGACAACCTTCATCAGGACTGATGATGATGATGATGATGATGATGATGATGATGATGATGAGGTGTGATGTCATGGTTCAGACTTCTGACACTCTTTCAAGTGTTGCAGGTGAAGTCATGTGACCTGGTGACTGACTGACAGCAGGTCAGCAGCTCCAACACTTCACAAACAATCAACAACATTTCTAATTCATGTACCACACAGTTTATTTTATAATCATTATTATGATTATAATCATTACTATTATGAATAATGATATTATTATTATTATTATTATTATTATTATTTAATTCAGGGTTAAATCACTCATGGACGTGTCCCACATTTTCTGGACTCTACCTCCTCTGTGCCTCATGATGATGATGATGATGATGAATAAGATGACGAAGGTCAGGGTTCAGTGTAAAATCACATCGGACTCCATCAGAGTTTCTCTGACTTTATGATCTCTGACTGACACTCCGCGATATTTTACAGAATATTAACCACATGTTGCAGAGACAGACAGCTCAGTGTGTAAACAATAAGATTATAATAAATAATATTAATACAGGAGGCAGCGGACCGACCTGACCGTGATGTCAGATAAAAACTAAAAGCTGTTTAAATCCAGTCTAACGCACTAACATGTCTACAGCTCCGCACCGAGCCTCCACAGAGTCCCTGCACACCCAGACAGCAGCCCGGTGGTCCCTCCCGGTTTAAAACGCGGTTTAAACACAGCTAGTCCGGTCTAAACACATTTAGTCCGGTGTAAACCCGGAGCTCTGCCGTCCTTCACCCCGTCCACCATTCCCACTGAGCGATGTGAACCCGGTTTACCTTCCACAGCCCACACCGACGGCAGCACCCACACGAAGTACAGGATATCCATCATCACGGCCATGTTTCACTGTAAAGATCCAGAGCGTCCGGTGGCGGGAACCGACTAACGATTCATTCAGAGACCGAGCATCCTCCTCCTCATCCTCAGCATCCTCCTCATCCTCAGCAGCAGCAGCAGCAGCGGAGGGATAAAGGCTGACGAGCTGTTGCTCAGGCCACTTTGGGTGAAACCAAACGGAGGGGGCGGGAACACCGGAAAACCACCGACCACCGGCACCCTGCTACGCCGTGGACCGGATCTTCGTGGAGCTGTTCTCTGAAAAAACATCACAGACTCTGTTGCTGCCACTCAAATAACCACAGTTACTATCACAGTTAATATGACAGTTATTATCATAGTTATTATCACAGTTATTATCAGTTATTATCACAGTTATTATCACGGTTACTATCACAGTTACTATGACAGTTATTATCAGTTATTATCATAGTTATTTTCACGGTTATGATCACAGTTATTATCAGTTATTATCACAGTTATTATTAGTTATTATCACAGTTATTATCAGTTATTATCACAGTTATTATCACGGTTATTATTAGTTAATATCACATTTATTATCACGGTTATGATCACGGTTATGATCAGTTATTGTCACAGTTATTATCACAGTTATTATCAGTTATGATCACAGTTATTATCAATTATTATCACAGTTATTATCACATTTATTATCACGGTTATGATCATGGTTATTATCAATTATTATCACAGTTATTATCACAGTCATTATCGGTTATTATCACATTTATTATCACAGTTATGATCACAGTTATTATCACAGACATTATCAGTTGTTATTACAGTTATTATCATGGTTATTATCACATTTATTATCCCAGTTATTATCAGTTAATATCACAGTTATTATCGGTTATTATCATAGTTATTATCACAGTTATGATCACGGTTATGATCACAGTTATTATCACATTTATTATTACGGTTATGATCATGGTTATTATCAGTTATTATCACAGTCATTATCACAGTTATTATCACGGTTATTATCACGGTTATTATCACGGTTATTATCACTTACTATCACAGTTATTATCACAGTTATTATCACATTTATTATCACGGTTATGATCATGGTTATTATCAATTATTATCACAGTTATTATCACAGTCATTATCGGTTATTATCACATTTATTATCACAGTTATGATCACAGTTATTATCACAGACATTATCAGTTGTTATTACAGTTATTATCATGGTTATTATCACTTACTATCACAGTTATTATCACAGTTATTATCATGGTTATGATCACGGTTATTATCAATTATTATCACAGTTATTATCAGTTATTATCACAGTTATTATCACATTTATTATCACGGTTATGATCATGGTTATTATCAATTATTATCACAGTTATTATCACAGTCATTATTAGTTATTATCACAGTTATGATCACGGTTATTATCACATTTATTATCACAGTTATGATCACAGTTATTATCACAGACATTATCAGTTGTTATTACAGTTATTATCATGGTTATTATCACATTTATTATCCCAGTTATTATCAGTTAATATCACAGTTATTATCAGTTATTATCATAGTTATTATCACAGTTATGATCACGGTTATGATCACAGTTATTATCACATTTATTATTACGGTTATGATCATGGTTATTATCAGTTATTATCACAGTCATTATCACAGTTATTATCACTTACTATCACAGTTATTATCAGTTATTATCACAGTTATTATCCTGGTTATGATCACGGTTATGATCAATTATTATCACAGTTATTATCACATTTATTATCACGGTTATGATCATGGTTATTATCAATTATTATCACAGTTATTATAGGTTATTATCACATTTATTATCACAATTGTGATCACAGTTATTATCACAGACATTATCAGTTGTTATTACAGTTATTATCATGGTTATTATCACATTTATTATCCCTATTATTATCAGTTAATATCACAGTTATTATCACATTTATTATTACGGTTATGATCATGGTTATTATCAATTATTATCACAGTTATTATCACAGTCATTATTAGTTATTATCACAGTTATGATCACGGTTATTATCACATTTATGATCACGGTTATGATCACGTTATGATCACAGTTACAATGAGAGTTATTATCACAGGTATAATAATTATTACTATAATTATTATCAGTTATTATCACAATTATAATAGTTGTTATCACATTTAAAATCAGTTATTATCACAGTTATGATCACGGTTATTATCACATTTATTATCACGGTTATGATCACAGTTATTATCAGTTATTATTACAGTTATTATCACGGTTATTATCACATTTATTATCACGGTTATTATGACAGTTATTATCACAGTTATTATCAGTTATTGTCATAGTTATAATAATTATTACCATAATTATTGTCAGTTATTATCACAATTATAATAGTTGTTATCGCATTTAAAATCAGTTATTATCAGTTATTTGCACTGCTGGTATCACAGTAATTATCACAATTATTGTATCATTCATAGGTAAATGTGTCGTGCTATGAGAACGGCCACCATGCACACAAGGCTGTGATGTCAGTGGGGAGGAGGCGAGATTACCATCTGAACTGGATTATAAAATGTGACATCTCTGGACTTTTAACGTCTCTGGACCTTTAACATCTCTGGACCTGTTAACATCAACAGAAAAAGGTTTTAACAGTCTGGTACATCAGTATTAACACAGAAATCCTTTCACATGCAGCTGTTCAGCAGGTGAAGGATGTTCTTCTGCAGAACTTTTACTCTCAGTACACTCAGCTGATCAGACTTCAGTACTTTACATTAAAGACTTCTGCTTTAATATTTTTAAAGGTTTCTTCTTCCCCCTCCAGGACAGACCAAGTTTTACTGCTTCTGATCTGTTTCTTCTTCTCTTTCTTTTTATTTATCTTATTACAACACTTCTCCATCTCCTCCAGTCTTACTCTCTCTTTTTCCTCTTTTAACTTCTATTGTCAGATATCTGGTTTTTGGTGGTTGTGGTTGGAACTCACTGACCGTCTCCTTCACCACCAACACATTAACTGACTGAAGCAGCTCTCTGACGTTTTAAAGCACAAAAAATGGGAGCAAAGCTCCAAGAACTTTATTCAGAGCTCTGCTTCTTTCTAAATCTCAGTATTAATATTGTGAATAAATATAAAAATTTTGAACAAATACTAATATTGTGAATACTATAACTACCAAGAACTGTACCTAAGACTGAGGAGGACCTCCAGCCCACCATCAAATGATTGAAATACGTTCATCTGACTCCAGCTCTGATCAATCAGAGGGCTGCAATGAGATGTCTGTGTCACATTTGTCAACAAGCATTTATAAAGACGCTTCAGAGGAGACTTTAAAATAGTGACATCATGTATCACAGGTTATCCTAAAAATCACAAAGCACCACTGAGTGTTCTTCTACCTCATGAACATGTTGCATTTGGTACTTTTATCATTAGGAACTCAAGAAGAGGAGCACTGTGTGTCTGAGCTGCTGCTGCGTCCACAGAGACGATACAGCTGACCTGCCTGAGTCATTTCATAACACTGATGAAAGAGGAGGAGGGTGAAGGAGAGATGAGGGAGACGAGGGAGACGAGGGAGACAAGGGAGACAAGGGAGACGAGGGAGGAGGGAGAGGAGAAAGGAAGAGGAGGATGGAGAGGAAGGAGGAGAGGGAGAAAGGAGGAGGGAGGAGGAGGGTGGAGGGAGAGGGGAGGAGGAAGAGGGAGGAGCGAGAGGAGGGAGGGAAGAGAGGAAGGGGAGGGAGTGGAGGGAGGGAGGGAGAGGAGGGAGTGGAGAGAGTGGAGAGAGGGAGAGGAATGAGGAGGGAGAGGAGAGAGGAAGAGGAGGGAGTGGAGGGAGGGGGATGAGGGAGGAGGGAGGAGGAGAGATGAGGGAGATGAGGGAGGAGGGAGGGAGGAGAGGAAGGGGAGAGAGTGGAGGGAGAGGAGGGAGTGGAGAGAGGAAGGGGAGGGAGTGGAGGGAGGGGGATGAGGGAGGAGGAGAGATGAGGGAGACGAGGGAGGAGAGGAAGGGGAGAGAGTGGAGGGAGAGGAGGGAGTGGAGAGAGAGGAGGGAGGAGGGGAGAGGAGGGAGAGGAGGGAGGGACAGGGGAGGAGGAGGAGGAGGAAGAGGGAGAGGAGGGAGGGAGGAGAGGAAGGGGAGGTAGTGGAGGGAGGGAGGAGAGGGAGGAAGGAAGAGGGTGGAGGGAGAGGAGCGAGAGGAGGGAGGGAGGAGAGGAAGGGGAGGGAGTGGAGTGGAGGGAGGGAGAAGAGGGAGGAGGGAGGGAGAGGAAGGAGGAAAGGGAAGAGGGAGGAGGAGGAGGAGAAGGAGAAAGAGGAAGGAGGAAAGGGAAGAGGGAGGAGGAGGAGGAGGAAGAGGAAGGAGGGAGGAGAGGAAGGGGAGGGAGTGGAGGGAGGGAGAGGAGGAAGGAGGGAGAGAGAGAGGAGGGAGGAGGGAGGGAGGAGGGAGCAGCGCAGAAGAGAGAGCTCAGTGAGGAAATAGAGCAGAAGAATATGGGCCTGACAAAAAGGAATGCAGCCTTCCTCCAGATGAGTGAAGGCTGCACAACAACAGATTAGAGGAGCTCAGGGCTTGTTGCCATGGAAACCTTTGCCCAGGGAGACGGCGATGAGAAAGCAGCAGATTGTAGGTCAGATGTGCCATCAGCGACCAAATCACATATAATCTGTCTTGACTTGTGGGTCACAGATTGAGCAGTAAAGATGGTGCTCTCACTGTCGGGGTTCCAGTCGCAGCCTGCAGACTCTGGAGTCACGATGGAGGGAACACAGTCAGCTGAGAGCAGCAGCAGAACCACAAACATCTGGAGTCACGATGGAGGGAACACAGTCAACTGAGAGCAGCAGCAGAACCACAAACATCTGGAGTCACGACGGAGGGAGTTTTTAATGCAGTGCTGCCTGAGGGCCCGAAGATCACCACCATCCAATATTGGTTTCCAGCCTTGTCCCTTGTGTTCAGAGATTTCTCCAGATTCTCTGAATCTTTTAATGATATTATGAACCGTAGACGATGAAATCCACTAATTCTTTGGAGTTTTACGTTGAGGAACATTATTCTTAGATTGTTGAACTATTTTCCAACACAGTCTTTCAGAGTGGTGAACCTCTCCCCATCTTCACTGCTGAGACTCTGCCTCTCTGAAATCATCTTTTATACCCAATCATGTTATTGATCTGTTGCCATGGTAACCTCATTAGTTGTCAGATGTTCCAGCAGCTATTTTATTTGAATCTTTCCACAACTTTTCCAGTATTTTGCTGATGCTGTGACAACTTTTTAGAGACGTGTTGCTGCCATCAAATCTAAAATGACCAAATATTTGTATAAAACAATGACATTTCTTTGTTTAAACTTGTGATATGTTGTGTTTGGCCAATTTTTAATTAAATATGGGTATTATGTGATTTTTCTTTACATTTCATACAGCATCCCAGCTCTTTTATAAGCAGGGTTGGATGAGAACAATCAGAGCAGAGCCAAGTTATCACAGTGTGAGTATGCTCCCAGCAGTAGAAATCAGCCGTGTTGATGTGACTCTGCTTCAGGACAAATTTCAACAGTGAAACATCACAACAGTTTTTAGCTCCCAGGGCAACAAACAGGAAACGCTGCTGTCAAAGCTTTCCTGAGGGGACGCTGTCCTTCTCCACCAGTTTATTATTGTTCACTTTGGTATTCTGTTCCATCAAGGATCTGGTAAAGAAGGCTAAATGAAGGTTTTGTGCTGACATCAGTGATGTCTCTGTTGTGATGATATTTATTACATTAAAGCATGACATGCAGTCACAAACATGCATTAGTTAAATGGAAAATGTCATGAAAGCAAACAAGAAAATATTTTACTCTGATGAAGAAAGAGATTTGAAAGTAGTGCACAGACCTGCAGTACATACATACATACATACATACATACATACATACATACATACATACATACATTCTATCTATCCATCCATCCATCCATCCATCCATCCATCTATCCATCTATCTATCTATCTATCTATCTATCTATCTATCTATTGCTCCAAAAAATAAAGGGACCACTTAAACAACTCAATGTAACTCCAATCAATCCCACTTCTGTGAAATCAAGCTGTCCAGTTTGGATCAACACTGATTGAGGATCAGTTTCACCTGCTGTTGTACAAATGGAACAAACAGGTGGAAATGAGGCAATTATCAAGACAAGAGGACATACCGGGGGGCCGGTCCACCAGGAGACGTGGAGGGGGCCGTAGGAGGACAACAACCCGGCAGCGGGACCGCTATCTGCTCCTTTGTGCAAGGAGGAGCAGGAGGAGCGCTGCCAGAGCCCTACAAAATGACCTCCAGCAGGCCACTAATGTGCATGTTTCTGCTCAAACTGTCAGAAACAGACTCCATGAGGACGGTACGAGGGCCTGACGTCCACAAGTGGGGTCTGTGCTCACAGCCCGACACCGTGCGGGGAGACCGGACTTTACCGGAGAACACCGAGATCGGCAGCTTCTCCGTCGGCGCCCTGCGGTCTTCACGGACGAGAGCAGGTTCACACTGAGCACATGTGACAGACGTGACGGAGTCTGGAGACGCCGTGGAGAACGTTCTGCTGCCTGCAACATCCTCCAGCGGGACCGGTTCGGCGGCGGGTCAGCGACGGTCTGGGGAGGCGTTTCTTCGGAGGGCAGCGCAGCCCTCCGTGTGCTAGCCAGAGGTACCCTGACTGCCATTAGGTCCCGGGATGAGATCCTCAGACCCGTTGAAGACCATCTGCTGGTGCAGCGGGTCCTGGGTTCTTCTGATGCAGGACAATGCTCGGCCTCATGTGGCTGGAGTGTGTCAGCAGTTCCTGCACGATGAAGGCATCGATGTTACGGACCGGCCCGCCCGTCCCCCAGACCTGAATCCAATCCAGCACATCCGGGACATCGCGTCTCGTTCCGTCCGCCGACGCCACGTTCACCGCAGACTGTCCGGGAGTGGACCGATGCTTTGATCCAGGTCTGGGAGGAGATCCCTCAGGAGAACATCCGTGGTCTCATCAGGAGCATGCCCAGGCGTTGTAGGGAGTGATACAGGCACGTGGAGGACACACACACTACTGAGACTCATTTGGACTTGTCTTCAGGACTCTCCACAGAAGTTGGATCAACCTGTGATCTGATTTCTCCACTTTTATTTGGAGTATGATTCTGAATCCAGACCTCCATGGATAATGATTCTGATTTCCATTGATCATTCTGATGTTATTTTGTTCTCAACACATTCCACTATGTGATGAATCAAGATTTGAACTGGAATATTTCATTCATTGAGATCTAGGATGTTGTTTAAGTGTTCCATTTTTTTGAGCAGTGTATTTACACACACCCCATATTGAGTATTTCCCAACTCCACCTGCTCCTTCCATCTACACTCATGTGTGTTGCTTTAACACTTTAGTAGCTGTCCCCTCCTCTAACCTGTCTACCGTCTACCAGCTGGAGTTTGTCTCTGTGTCCAACTATATAGAGTAATCCCTGTTTGAAAAGAAATAACTTTGATAAATAGAGTCTCCAGCTCCCTCTAGTGGCTGGATAGGTGACTGCACACAGCAGCATGAGGACATGTACTGTGACTGTAATCTGAGGCCTCCTGCAGTGATTTATAGTCAGCTGTCAAAACATGGCCGACCTATGAAACTGGTTGTAAGATGTTATATCAGATGGATGTGTTCGGATCTCCCTCATTCCTGTAATAACACCTACACAGAAATAAAGAGCCTCACTATGAGCTGGTAGAGTCCACCAAATGAAGTTCAGTAGAATTAAATCTATACTGATGAAGAGCATGGATGAGTGCTAGATGAGGGGACTGAAGCCAGGCAATGAGATGATTTGATGGATGAGTGCTGAGCAAGTTTCCTTCCCTCCCTTGGTAGGGGGTGGGGGGGAATCCCCGACAGATTATGATGTCACAGAGTGAATCATCTGGAGCCAGGATCACAGCAGGATTAACCGCATGTGGGTGGTAGAGTGTCCAGTGACTTCTCAGTGGAGCCTCAGTCTTCTTCCTGTGGACCTCGAGGACGTAATGTTGGGAGGTTATTCTGTCTGAAGAAGATGAGGGACATCTGAGATACGCCTGTGTCCCCTCCTCAGGTAAGATAACCACTCTGTCCTGCTGTAATTGGAAGGAATATTCATGAAGTCTTTACATGTCAAGAAGAAGAAAACGCAGTCAGACAAACAGCTCTGATGTCTGAGAACATGTCTGTGAGCTTCTTGTTGTATGATGGGACTCATTCACTAACATGAACCTTCCTGTCCAGACTTATTGGTGCTCAGAAGAAACAGCAGGATGAAGGTGAAGTGGACCATGCTGGGAATGGTGGTCTTCTTCCTGCTTTCTGTAGTCATGACCTGCTGCTTCGTGTGGCAGTACAGGATGCCCAAGCTGAAGACAGGTAGAGTACACACACGCGCACACACGCACGTGCACGCACGCACACACACACACACACGCACTAAGATAAGCAGGTCTTCGTCTTGGGGCTACTTTGGGACTTCCTCAGCCTCTTTGTGCAAATAGCTCGTTTGTTCGCAGCAGGATTACACAAAGCTGGGAATAGTAGAGGAGGATTAGAGACAGACTGGGACTCCTGCTGAGGACACACTCCAGCACACGCTGCAGAACACACTACATGAGACACACAGCATGAGAAACACTGCAGAATAAACTGCATGAGACACTGCAGAACAAACTGTAGGAGACACACTGCAGAACAAACTGCATGATACACTGCATGAAACACACTGTAGGGGATATACTCCAGCACACACTGCAGAACATACTGCAGGAGACACACTGCAGGACACACTGCAGAACAAACTGCAGGAGACAAACTGTAGGAGACACACTGCAGGACACACTGCATGAGACACACTACAGAACACACTGCAGGAGACACACTGCAGGACACACTGCATGAGACACTGCAGGACACACTGCAGGAGACAAACTGTAGGAGACACACTGCAGGACACACTGCATGAGACACACTACAGAACACACTGCAGGAGACACACTGCAGGACACACTGCATGAGACACTACAGGACACACTGCAGAACAAACTGCATGAGACACTACAGGACACACTGCAGAACAAACTGCATGAGACACACTGTAGGAGACACACTGCAGGAGACAAACTGTAGGAGACACACTGCAGGATACTGCAGGAGTCACAGTGCAGGAGACATAATGCAATAGGACATGTAGTGTATTAGTAATAACTTTAGATACAATAACAGACAGAATGAGATGTCTCATCCATCAACCATCCGACCCTTCGTGACCCAGTGTCTCAGTTAAAAACATGATAAACAGCATCGATGTTGTGTGCTGAAACTCCACCTCCAACACTCCCACACCCCATCATGTGAACAGGGCTTCCAGACTGTAATGAAGACTTGCTGCTTCATCCACAGTGACACACAGGAGTCGCCATGAAGCTCTCCAGCTGTGCGATTAGCATGTTTGTCCCATGACAGATAGACGCATCTGATGGTTCATACATGATCTCAACTCTTTCCCTCATTTCTTCACAGAAGTGTCTGCAAAAAGAGCGTTGGTAGAGGAGATGTGTCCCCGCTTCCCTGAGCCTGTGCCACTCCAACATCCCATAATATCACTGAGGGTGGCCTTAGAGAAGGTAATTCATCGGATGGATTAAATAACATGTAGACATCATGTGTGTTCCTAATGCAGCTCTCCTCACAGATTGATATACTCCTGAGGTCCAGCATTCACTCCACCACACTCCCGTCCATATCAGCCATTGTGGTTCTGAATGACACCGTTCTGTGGAACGGGAACTTTGGACAGAAGAACATCAGCGACGCGTCGTCACCGGCACCCAATGAGTACACGGTGTACAGGTGAGGTCAGAGGTCATGCAATCCTACCAGTTGTTAAGACAGTAACTGATATAAGGAATCATTAATAATCAGACTGTATTAAGGTTAGAACTAGAGGAAGTGGTTCTGATTGGACCTTCAGTGAACTCAGTAAATCTCCTGGAGAACCTGTGACTGATGACTCTGATCCACTCTCTGTATTAAATCTGTTTCATTAAACCCATAGTTACATACCCATAGATAGATGTACTAAATCATTCAGTATAAACGTATTGTGTTCACTGTCATCACGGGAATTCAGAATTGCCAGCCTCTCCAAGATCTTCCCCACGCTGATGCTGTACAAGCTGTGGGAGGACGGCCTGGTGGACTCTCTGGACGACCCACTGGAGAAGTACACTGACAACTTCACCATCAAGAACCCGCTGGGGAAACGTGGGCGACCTTCATCTTTATCGATCCGGACCTTTGGCAGCAACTCACCTGCTGTCACCCTGCGCAGGATGGCCAGCCAGCTCTCAGGTGAACACACAACCTGCTGGGTGGAGAGGTCTCTGAAGGACACAGGTTCAATACTGAGTGATGATAAACACTGAATCAGAGGTTCAACAATCGCTTGGAGCTCATGTGACTTAATTAGCATAAGCTCATATGACTGAATACAACAAGGATTCCACGCTCGAATGCATATTACCAGATTTACACTGATGTTGTTCAAATGTTTTCATGCAGTTACTTTATTAAAGGACGTACGTTTTGATGGACAGATCTTCATCTCTCCTCACTAAGGTTTGATGTTTTACAGGGTTACCCAGAAGATTAAGGTCGACTAATCTTCTTTGGAGTGGAGACACAGACGAAGCTCTAAGTTTGTTACAGGATGATGTCCTCGTGGCGGATCCCGGCACCAAGTAAGACTCTGCTTCCTTCCTGTCTAGGTCTATTTCAGATGACCACAGTGTGTTTCGGAGGGTGACCGATTGAAGGGATTTAAACAGTATGTACAGCATGTCGGAGAACTTCTGTGACTTTCCTGTCTCCTTTCCCTCAGATGCCACTACAGTAACGTTGCTTTTTCCTTGTTGGCCAACGTCTTGGCCCAGAAGGTAGCACGGTCCGACTTTGAGAGTTGGGTTTCAGACCACATCCTGAAGCGCCTCGGCATGGAGGACACCGGTTTTGACTTGACTCCGGCCGTTCAGAGGCAGATGGCTGTGGGAGTGTACAGCAACGGCCAACCGGCTCCTCTGTATGACCTGGGCTGGTACCGGCCTGCGGGTCAGATGTATTCCACAGCAGCTGACATGGCCAAACTTATAATGGCTCTTCTGGGAGCGCACAGTGGGACGCTGCTCCGCCAGGACACCCTGAACACCATGCTCACCCCGATTGTCAGGTGCCACAGCAGCTACTTTGCTAACTCCACCGGTACCCCGTGGGAAATCAATGAGCAGTTCGGCTACGACGTGGTGAGGAAGGACGGTGCCCTGGATGGGTTTGCAGCCACCCTCTCCCTGGTACCGAGGCTCAATCTGGGCCTAGTAATCCTGATGGCCGGAATCCAACCCGCAAACGAGGACTTTGTGAGCCAAACCTACAACTATCTCATCCCTGTGGTGGAGCGGGCTTTCAGGGAGGCTCGACGGACTCTCAGACCGCCACCTGACCCGGGTCCCTACATGGGCTTCTTCACTTACAGGAACATGACTTTCTATGAGATCAAGGTGGATTCAGACGGGGTGCTGGTCATGCAGCAGTTTGGACCGCAGGTGGACACAACCGTGCCCTCCAAGTACCGAACTATCAGGCTGGATTACCTGCAGGACCGGGTGTTCAGGGTGGTCTTTGAGAGCCCCTACCCCTGTAAGATGAAGGTGAACACTGCCTCGGTTTCCCTGGAAACGCAGGACAGACAGCTTTTCAACTTTTACCGTTTCAACAAGAAAGGTGTGGCGCCAGGGTTCGACTCTCCGGGACTCAACACGTACCGGGTGTTGAGGATATCTGGTAGACCCCACTTCACTTCATAGAACCAGAGAACAAGTCTGGAAGCGTAACTGGGGGATGTGTGGAGGTCAAATATGGTGGGAAACAAAAAGGGTTTAAATGTTGTTCAGAGTCCTGAGGTTCTCCTGCTGAGGTTAATATTATTTATGTGGACTGGTATATAAATACACTGCTCAAAAAATACACTGCTCAAAAAAATAAAGGGAACACTTAAACAACACATCCTAGATCTCAATGAATGAAATATTCCAGTTGAAAATCTTTATTCATTACATAGTGGAATGTGTTGAGAACAAAATAACATAAGAATGATCAATGGAAATCAAAATCATTATCCATGGAGGTCTGGATTCAGAATCATACTCCAAATAAAAGTGGAAAAATCAGATCACAGGCTGATCCAACTTCTGTGGAGAGTCCTGAAGACAAGTCCAAATGAGTCTCAGTAGTGTGTGTGTCCTCCACGTGCCTGTATCACTCCCTACAACGCCTGGGCATGCTCCTGATGAGACCACAGATGTTCTCCTAAGGGATCTCCTCCCAGACCCGGATCAAAGCATCGGTCCACTCCCGGACAGTCTGCGGTGGACGTGGCGTCGGCGGACGGAACGAGACGCGATGTCCCGGATGTGCTGGATTGGATTCAGGTCTGGGGGACGGGCGGGCCGGTCCGGAGCATCGATGCCTTCATCGTGCAGGAACTGCTGACACACTCCAGCCACATGAGGCCGAGCATTGTCCTGCATCAGAAGAACCCAGGACCCGCTGCACCAGCAGATGGTCTTCAACGGGTCTGAGGATCTCATCCCGGGACCTAATGGCAGTCAGGGTACCTCTGGCTAGCACACGGAGGGCTGCGCTGCCCTCCGAAGAAACGCCTCCCCAGACCGTCGCTGACCCGCCGCCGAACCGGTCCCGCTGGAGGATGTTGCAGGCAGCAGAACGTTCTCCACGGCGTCTCCAGACTGTCACGTCTGTCACGTGCTCTTCTGTGGGTTGGAGACACGTCATGCTGCCTCTAGTGGTGAGGACACTGGCAAAATGCAAAAGGGACCAACAATCATCCAGAAAGGACGAGGACAGAGAAATGGTCTGTGGTGACCACCTGCAGAACCGTTCCTTTATAGGGTTGTCTTGATAATTGCCTCATTTCCACCTGTTTGTTCCATTTGTACAACAGCAGGTGAAACTGATCCTCAATCAGTGTTGATCCAAACTGGACAGCTTGATTTCACAGAAGTGGGATTGATTGGAGTTACATTGAGTTGTTTAAGTGGTCCCTTTATTTTTTGGAGCAATGTATTATAAGTTTAACACTCTTCTGCTTTTAAAGTTACTCTTGTGTTAAATACCTGGCAGAGACAAAGTTTAACTGACATCATTGTAGACCTTTGTTCAACCTTGAAGTGCCTGCAGTGAGACCACAAGAGGAAAAACACACCTGACCGAACTACGAGAGGAAAAACACACCTTACCGAACTGTTAGGTGGTTGAGTCTTTCCAGATTCTGTTGAATCAGAGGATCATTAATGGTTCCTGAGAGCACTAAAACTAAAGGATTATATGTCAAATAAAGTGAATTAAAAACTGTTGTGCATCAATTGTTCACTGGAAATTTTAACGTGTAGGTTGCTGTGTCCATGATGGAGGCGTGTGCTAAAAAACCTACTGAATAAACCATTAAAACTTTGAGTTGATAGAGTGAGTGGGAAGAACTGACCAGCATGAATGCACTGATTAGAAAAAAAAAAATATATATTTAGAAGAGCATAACACAAAAAAATAAAGCACATAAGAGGATGCACTCCTCCATCTTCCAACAGAACTAACAGAACCCAATCACTTCCTGTCTGCAGCCAAACAGGGAGGCTCTCGGGAAACACTTTGAATTAGACCCAGGTGGTTCTGAACCTAACATTAGACCCAGATGGTTCTGGTCTAAACATTAGACCCAAGTGGTTCTGATCCATACATTTGACCCAAGTGGTTGTGATCTTAACATTAGACCCAGGTGGTTCTGGTCCTAACACTTGACCCAGGTGGTTGTGATCTTAACATTGGACTCAAGTGGTTCTGGTCCTAACATTAGAACCAGGTGTATAAGACCCAGGTGGTTCTGGTCCAAACT
The DNA here is from genome assembly GCF_029030835.1 of Brachyistius frenatus. Classification (NCBI taxonomy): domain Eukaryota; kingdom Metazoa; phylum Chordata; class Actinopteri; family Embiotocidae; genus Brachyistius; species Brachyistius frenatus. Next base: position 83,892 of record NW_027211042.1, read on the forward strand.
TTTGAACCAGGTGTTTCTGGTCCAAACATTTAACCCAGGTGGTTGTGATCCTAAAATTAGAACTAAGTGGTTCTGGTCCAAACTTTTGAACCAGGTGGTTCTGGTCCTAACATTAGAAACAGGTGGTTCTGATCCTAAACTTGAAAAACTTGAAGACACCTTAATGGTAATATTCACTCATAGTCATAGCGCTCCCTGTTGGCCACTGGAAATGACACTTTTCATACTTTCACATTCTACGTCGAGCTGGTTGATCACATGAACCTAAAGTCGGGTCACAATAACCTAAACATGTAGTTGATGATAGATTGAGACATTCGTTCGACTTTGTCAATGGGTGTCGCCGTGGTAATGCGTCAAAGTTTGATGTTTCGCCGTGACACAGGAAGTTGATGTTTAAGGTCAAAAGATGGTTGAAACCTCATGAAACGTGTCACATACATCTGGTGTGGTGAGACGATACATCTGATATGTGTTTTGCAAGTGGGCGTGGCCAAACGGCTCGGTAGCGCCCCCTAAACTGAAATCCCGGCACCTAGTTTCACCTAAATGCACCAAATTTGTTGGACAGGTGTATCACCAAGATGTACCGAAACTCTCTTGGCATCATGAATTTGTTTTCGTTGATCAGTGTGCACGTGTTGTGGTGGCTATTTTGGGTGACTTGCCATAACACTACAAGTGACTGTAACTTTTATGTACATATTCCGATCTTCCTCAAACATTATATCTTTGATAGCAGTCAACGCCCTGAAGACACCTGTATGGTAATATTCGCTCATAGTCTCCTCTTCCTGTGTTTTCTGAGCTGATCACCTCGTTTTATTTATTTATTGTTTTATTAGAGATATTAAAATATAAAACACATTTAAACTAAAGATGAATGAGTCAGAACAACACGTGTATTAAATAAAACTAACTCAGTGATCAATGTTTCTTAATTTTTATTGATTAACAGTTTAAATACACTTTTCATTGAAAACAACATTGTGCAGTTTACTTTGTACCAGCAGGGGGCGTCAAAGCACGTCACGATAATATAACTGATGTAGTGACCTGCAGTACATATCAAAGCATTGACATTAATCATTGTCAGATCCTCCCTCCACCTGTCAGTCAACAGGAAACACACCGCCACAATAAAAGCCTGCCCCATCACTGTGACCCACAGTGAGCAGTAAGATGGGTATGTTGCCTTTAATTAACATGAAGGATATATGAGCCAGGTCAGGGTGGGTGTGGCCTCCGCTGGTCACTACACCTTCTGGATCATCACCTGGAATTTACCTGCAGAGACAGAGAGAAAGCTCACTTCCTGTTCCAGCGATGAACAAAACAAACGTCAGACTTCCTGTTTAAATAATTTCAAACATGTGACTTAAAAACAGACGTCTTCATGCATGTTCAGATGTTTCAAACATCACGGATGTATGATCTGTCTTACATGCAGGCATGAAGGACACCTCGGCAGTCACGATGCTCTTCACCCCCAGACTGGACAGACCTCCTCTCACCAGACCACAGCTGAAGGCCAGGTACTGCAGACACACACATGAGGAGGGCAGAGCTACAGCTTATTATGGGCTGTTGTCAGCTTGACATCACAGATGTGAGAGTGTTGCTGTTGAACCTTGGGGGCCTGTTCCAGGTACTGTTTCCCCGCCGACAGGTGACTCAGCAGTCTAAACTTGTTGTCCTGCAGAACATAGATACCCTGAAACACAACACATGACATCAGCACGCAGTGGTGCTGTGAGGTTTCCAATGCATACCAGGTCTACGTGCCTGGTGATTGGTCCGGAGGTTGTCGATCTGCTTCTTGAATACGCAGGTCCAGAAGTCTTTACAGACGAACTTCATGATGTCCAGCTCGTCTTTGAAGCGAGACGTGTCCTTGGACAATCTGAGACAAGAGAGAGGGTCTCAAATGGAGGAAGAAACCCTCAACAACACAACAACAATAACACAAAAACCCTCAAAACAACAACAACACAAAAATCATCAACACAACAAAATAAAAACCCTCAACACAAAATAAAAACCCTTAACAACACAAAAATCATCAACACAACAACAAAATAAAAACCCTCAACACAACAATAAAATAAAACCCCTTAACAACACAAAAATCATCAACACAACAACAAAATAAAAACCCTTAACAACACACCAACAACACAAAAGCCTTCAACATGAAAACCATCAACAACACAACAACAAAAACACAAAAGCCCTCAACAAAATAAAAACCCTCAACACAAAAATCCTCAAACACAAAAACCCTCAACACAACAAAATAAAAACCCTCAACAACACAACAACAACAAAACCCTCAACAACACAAAAACCCTCAACAACACAATAACACAAAAACCTTCAACAACACAAAAACCCTCAACAACACAACAACAAAATAAAAACCCTCAACAGAACAACACAAAAATCCTCAACAACACATCAACGACCCAAAAACCTTCAACACAACAACACAAAAACCCTCAAAACAAAAACCATCAACACAACAACAAAATAAAAACTCTCAAAAACAACGACACAAAAACCCTCAATAACACAACAACAAATAAAATATCAAAGACAAAACAACAAAATAAAACCCCTCAATAACACAAAAACCCTCAACAACACAATGACACAAAAACCTTCAACAACACAAAAACCCTCAACAACACAACAAAATAAAAACCCTCAACAACAGAACAACACAAAAATCCTCAACAACACATCAATGACACAAAAACCAACACAACACAAAAACCCTCAAAACAAAAACCATCAACACAACAACAAAATAAAAACTCTCAACAACACAAAAGCCCTCAAAAACACAAAAGCCCTCAACAACACAACAAAATAAAAAACCTTCAACAACACAAAAAAAAACCTCAACAACACAAAAACCCTCAACAACACATCAACAACACAAAAACCCTCAACAACACAACAACGACACAAAAATCCTCATAAAGACAACAACACAAAAACCCTCAACAACACAACAACAAAATAAAAACCCCTCAACAACACACAAAAAAAACCTCCAACACATCAACGACACAAAAACCTTCAACAACACAAAAACCCTCAACAACACAAAATCCCTCAACAACACAACAAAATAAAAACCCTCAACAACAGAACAACACAAATATCCTCAACACATCAATGAACCAAAAACCTTCAACACAACAACACAAAAACCCTCAAAACAAAAACCATCCACACAACAACAAAATAAAAACTCTCAACAACACAAAAGCCCTTAACAATACGAAAACCATCGACAACACAACACAAAAGCCCTCAACAACACAACAACAAAATAAAATCCCTCAACAACACAACGACACAAAAATCCCCATAAAGACAACAACACAAAAACCCTCAACAACACAACAACAAAATAAAAAACCCTCAACAACAACAAAAACTCAACACAACAACAAAATAAAAACCCTCAAAAACAATGACACAAAAACCCTCAATAACACAACAACAAATAAAACATCAAAGACAAAACAACAAAATAAAACCCCTCAACAACACAACAATCCTCAAGAACAACACAAAAACCCTCAACAACACATCAACGACACAAAGACCTTCAACAACACCAAAACCCTCAACACAACAACGACAACACAAAAACCCTCAATAACACAACAGAAAGAAAAACTCAACACAACAACAAAAGAAAAACCCTCAAAAACAATGACACAAAAACCCTCAACAACACAACAACAAATAAAACATCAAAGACAAAACAACAAAATAAAACCCCTCAACAACACAACAACAATCTTCAAGAACACAACAACAACACAAAAATCCTCAAACACAACAACACAAAAACCCTCAACAACACAACTACAAAAACAAATCCAACAACACATCAACGATACAGACCTTCAACACAAAAACCTTCAACAACACAACCACAAAAAACAAAAAACCTCAGACACAATAACAACAAAATAAAAACCCTCAACAAAACAACAACAACACGAAAAGCTTCATAAACACAACAACAACACAAAAACCTTCAACAACACGACAACAACAAAAAAACCCTCAACAACAGAACAACACAAAAACCCTCAACAACACATCAACGACCCAAAAACCTTCAACACAACAACACAAAAACCCTCAACAACACCAACGACACAAAGACCTTCAACAACACAAAAACCCTCAGTGTCAGGAGTCCTGTTTTACCCATGACACAGACACAACAACAACAAAGTAAAAACCCTCAACACAACAACAACACAAAAACCCTCAACAACAACAACTAAAATATCAAAGACAACACAATAAAAACCAACAACACAAAAACCGTCAAAGACACAACAACACAAAAACCCTCGATAACACAAAAACCCTGATAATAGTACTAATAATACTGTAATTCTTAATAATGATATGATAACGCTAGTCCGAATAATACTATAACTCTAGTCCTAATAATACTATAACTCCAGAACTAATAATACTATAACTCCAGCACTAATAATACTATAACTCTAGTCCTAATGATACTATAACTGCAGATACTATAACTGCAGCACTAATAATACTAGAACTCCAAACCTAATAATACAATAACTCCAGTCCTAATAATACTATAAATCCAGTCCTAATAATACTATAACTCCAGCACTAATAATACTATAACTCCAGCACTGATAACACTATAACTCCAGTCCTAATAATACTATAACTCCAGCAGTAATAATACTATAACTCCAGCACTGATAATACTATAACTCCAGTCCTAATAATACTATAACTCCAGCACTAATAATACCATAACTCTAGTCCTAATAATACTATAACTCTAATCCTAATAATACTATAACTCCGGTCCTAATAATACTAAAGCTCTAGTCCTAATACTATAACTCTAGTCCTAATAATACTAAAACTCCAGCACTAATAATACCATAACTCTAGTCCTAATAATACTATAACTCTAATCCTAATAATACTATAACTCCAGTCCTAATAATACTATGACTCAAGCACTAATAATACTATAACTCTAGTCCTAATAACAATATAACTCTAGTCCTAATAATACTACAACTCTAGTCCTAATAATACTATAACTCCAGTCCTAAAAATACCATAACTCTAGTCCTAATAATACTATAACTCTAATCCTAATAATACTATAACTCCAGCACTAATACCATAACTCAAGTCCTAATAATACTATAACTCTAGTCCTAATAATACCATAACTCTAGTCCTAATAATACCATAACTCTAGTCCTAATAACACTATAACTCTAGTCCTAATAACACTATAACTAGTCCTAATAATACTATAACTCTAGTCCTAATAACACTATAACTAGTCCTAATAATACTATAACTCCAGCACTAATAATACTATAACTCCAGCACTGATAATACTATAACTCTAGTCCTAATAATACTAAAACTCCAGCACTAATAATACCATAACTCTAGTCCTAATAATACTATAACTCTAATCCTAATAATACTATAACTCCAGTCCTAATAATACTATGACTCAAGCACTAATAATACTATAACTCCAGCCCTAATAATACCATAACTCTAGTCCTAATAATACTATAACTCTAATCCTAATAATACTATAACTCTAGTCCTAATAAAACTGTAACTCTAGTCCTAATAATACTATAACTCTAGTCCTAATAACACTGTAACTCCAGTCCTAATAATACTATAACTCTAGTCCTAATAACACTATAACTCTAGTCCTAATAATACCATAACTCTAGTCCTAATAATACTATAACTCTAATCCTAATAATACTCTAACTCCAGTCCTAATAATACTATAACTCTAGTCCTAATAATACTGTAACTCCAGTCCTAATAATACTATAACTCCAGTCCTAATAATACTATAACTCTAGTCCTAATAATACTATAACTCTAGTCCTAATAATACTATAACTCCAGCACTAATAATACTATAACTCTAGTCCTAATAACACTATAACTCTAGTCCTAATAATACTATAAATCTAATCCTAATAATACTGTAACTCCAGTCCTAATAATACTATAACTCCAGTCCTAATAATACTATAACTCCAGTCCTAATAATACTATAACTCTAGTCCTAATAATACTATAACTCTAGTCCTAATAATACTATAACTCCAGTCCTAATAATACTATAACTCTAGTCCTAATAATACTATAACTCCAGCACAAATGATACTATGACTCCAACACTAATAATACTATAACTCTAGTCCTAATAATACTCTAACTCCAGTCCTAATAATACTATAACTCTAGTCCTGAATAATACTATAACTCTAGTCCTAATAATACTATAACTCTAGTCCTAATAATACTATAACTCTAGTCCTAATAATACTATAACTCTAGTCCTAATAATACTATAACTCTAGTCCTAATAATACTATAACTCCAGTCCTAATAATACTATAACTCTAGTCCTAATAACACTATAACTCTAGTCCTAATAATACTATAAATCTAATCCTAATAACACTGTAACTCCAGTCCTAATAATACTATAACTCTAGTCCTAATAATACTATAACTCTAGTCCTAATAATACTATAACTCCTAATAATACTATAACTCTAGTCCTAATAATACTATAACTCTAGTCCTAATAATACTATAACTCCAGTCCTAATAATACCATAACTCTAGTCCTAATAATACTATAACTCTAATCCTAATAATACTAACTCCAGTCCTAATAATACTATAACTCTAGTCCTAATAATACTATAAATCTAGTCCTAATAACACTATAACTAGTCCTAATAATACTATAACTCTAGTCCTAATAATACTATAACTCCAGCACTAATAATACTATAACTCTAGTCCTAATATCACTATAACTCCAGCACTAATGATACTATGACTCCAGCACTAATAATACTATAACTCTAGTCCTAATAACACTATAACTCTAGTCCTAATAATACTATAACTCTAGTCCTAATAAAACTATAACTCCAGTCCTAATAATACTATAACTCTAGTCCTAATAATACTATAACTCTAATCCTAATAATACTCTAACTCCAGTCCTAATAATACTATAACTCTAGTCCGAATAATACTATAACTCTAGTCCTAATAATACTATAACTCTAGTCCTAATAATACTATAACTCCAGTCCTAATAATACTATAACTCTAGTCACAATAACACTATCTAGTCCTAATAATACTATAACTCCAGCACTAATAATACTATAACTCTAGTCCTAATAACACTATAACTAGTCCTAATAATACTATAACTCTAATCCTAATAATACTATAACTCCAGTCCTAATAATACTATAACTCTAGCCCTAATAATACTATAACTCTAATCCTAATAATACTATAACTCTAGTCCTAATAAAACTATAACTCTAGTCCTAATAATACTATAACTCTAGTCCTAATAACACTATAACTCCAGTCCTAATAATACTATAACTCCAGCAATAATAATACCATAACTCTAGTCCTAATAATACTATAACTCTAATCCTAATAATACTCTAACTCCAGTCCTAATAATACTATAACTCTAGTCCGAATAATACTATAACTCTAGTCCTAATAATACTATAACTCTAGTCCTAATAATACTATAACTCCAGCACTAATAATACTATAACTCTAGTCCTAATAACACTATAACTCCAGCACTAATAATACTAAAACTCCAGCACTGATAATACTATAACTCTAGTCCTAAATACACTATAACTCTAGTCCTAATAACACTATAACTCTAGTCCTAATAACACTATAACTCTAGTCCTAATAACACTATAACTAGTCCTAATAATACTATACCTCTAGTCCTAATAATACTATAACTCCAGCACTAATAATACTATAACTCTAGTCCTAATAACACTATAACTCCAGCACTAATAATACTATAACTCCAGCACTAATAATACTATAACTCCAGCACTAATAATACTATAACTCTAGTCCTAATAACACTATAACTCCAGTCCTAATAATACTATAACTCTAGTCCTAATAACACTATAACTCTAGTCCTAATAATACTATAACTCCAGTCCTAATAATACTATAACTCTAGTCCTAATAATACTATAACTCCAGTCCTAATAATACTATAACTCTAGTCCCAATAACACTATAACTCCAGCACTAATAATACTATAACTCCAGCACTAATAATAATATAACTCTAGTCCTAATAATACTATAACTCCAGTCCTAATAATACCATAACTCTAGTCCTAATAATACCATAACTCTAATCCTAATAATACTCTAACTCCAGTCCTAATAATACTATAACTCTAGTCCTAATAATACTATAAATCTAGTCCTAATAACACTATAACTAGTCCTAATAATACTATAACTCTAGTCCTAATAATACTATAACTCCAGCACTAATAATAATATAACTCTAGTCCTAATATCACTATAACTCCAGCACTAATGATACTATGACTCCAGCACTAATAATACTATAACTCTAGTCCTAATAAAACTATAACTCTAGTCCTAATAATACTATAACTCTAGTCCTAATAATACTATAACTCCAGCACTAATAATACCATAACTCTAGTCCTAATAATACTATAACTCTAATCCTAATAATACTCTAACTCCAGTCCTAATAATACTATAACTCTAGTCCGAATAATACTATAACTCTAGTCCTAATAATACTATAACTCTAGTCCTAATAACACTATAACTCCAGTCCTAATAATACTATAACTCTAGTCACAATAACACTATAACTAGTCCTAATAATACTATAACTCCAGCACTAATAATACTATAACTCTAGTCCTAATAACACTATAACTAGTCCTAATAATACTATAACTCTAATCATAATAATACTATAACTCCAGTCCTAATAATACTATAACTCTAGCCCTAATAATACTATAACTCTAATCCTAATAATACTATAACTCTAGTCCTAATAAAACTATAACTCTAGTCCTAATAATACTATAACTCTAGTCCTAATAACACTATAACTCCAGTCCTAATAATACTATAACTCCAGCAATAATCCATAACTCTAGTCCTAATAATACTATAATACTATAACTCTAGTCCTAATAATACTATAACTCTAGTCCTAATAATACTCCACTAATAATCTATAACTCTAGTCCTAATAATACTATAAAGCACTAATAATACTATAACTCTAATCCTAATAATAACACTATAACTCTAGTCCTAATAATACTATAACTCTAGTCCTAATAACACTATAACTAGTCCTAATAATACTATACCTCTAGTCCTAATAATACTAAACTCCAGCAATACTCTAGTCCTAATAACACTATAACTCCAGCACTATAATACTCTAGTCCTAATAACACTATAACTCTAGTCCTAATAATACTATAACACTATAACTCCAGTCCACTATAATAATACTAATAACTCCAGTCCTAATAATACTATAACTCCAGTCCTAATAATACACTAGTCCTAATAATACTATAACTCCAGCACTAATAATAATATAACTCTAGTCCTAATAACACTATAACTCTAGTCCTAATAACACTATAACCAGTCCTAATAATACTATAACTCCAGCACTAATAAACTATAACTCTAGTCATAATAACACTATAACTAGTCCTAATAATACTATAACTCTAGTCACCTTTCGATCAGCCCCTGGCCCACTCTGAAGCCCAGACTCTCCAGCCTGCTGATGTTCCGTCCGCTCTCCTGCAGCGGGACAGACAGATGGACATACTGTTCACAGGTCACAGGTCACTGAGCTCCGGAGGAGGAGACTGACGGGTCCTTACCGGCTCTCCGTTCTCGTTGGACTTATAAAAGTACTGAATCATTTCGCTGTGTAACAGCTGGAAGGGCGCTTCGTCCGCCATTCTTCTTCTTGTTCTTCCTCTTCTTCTTCCTGTTGTTGTTGTTCTTCTTCTCTGTGTCACCTCTACACCGGGACCGACATCCTGCCGTCCACCGACCGACACACGGAAACAGACCCGACCGGAGCAAACACTGAGGAGAGAAACGTTGCTGCTCTTCCTGTTTACCGATCAGTGGAGGACCGGAAGAGAAGAGCGCAGCTGCCACCGCGTCGCTACCGCCACCTGTTGACCCGGGGTTTCAACTGTCACAATAAAGTACAACAATAGTTATACAAATATTAACGATTAAACATATTTAAATAATAATGAAAAATAGAAAATAATGATAAAATAATATTAAACTATTAATAAAGATAATAAAATAAAGTAACATTTAGGTATTCAATGTTTTAAGGTCTCTGTGTAAAGTTTCCTCAGATGACTCGTGGATAAAATTGAATATAGTTACCATAAATACGCTGTAGTTTATTTGGACTGTTCTACACACACTGTTGTGTTCCTTTAAAGACTGTATCATTCCGCCTCCAGAAATAGTCCCTGATAAATCTGCTTCTCAAATTGAATGCACTGTTTACCTGATCAGCACCTTCTCTGCCGTTGTAGGTGTTGTGAGTCAGAACTTCTCGTGTGTCATTGAACAACATACATCTGTCTTTAAAACCTGATATGAGTTATTGTTGTAGAGAAGGAACAGTCTGAGTGTGGAGGAGGTTTCTGACCTGTTTTCACTTTGTTTTCATGAAAGATGTAAAAACATGTTCTGTGTTGAGAGTACAGAAGGATGATGTAGGATGATGTGAAAAGCTGGGGAACAATCATCAGTAAAAGACAGGGAAGAAGGGGAAAAAGGTGGGAGAAGGAGGGAAGAGAGGGAAGGAAAAAGGGAAGAGAGAGAAGGTAGGAGGAGGTTCAAATCCGGTCCAAAGCCATCAGACGTCTGACCTCTGACCTCCTAAAAGATGACGAGAAAACATCCACAGCCGTTCTCTTCTTTTATTTTGTAACATTTTATTTTGCAATTAGTGGCTTTAAAAACAGCTGTGAGGTTTGATACAAAGACCTTCATCACGTCATCGGTAGATAAAACGTAATAAAACATCAACAGGTTGTTCATGTCTTCACTGCAGCTCTGTGTCTGGCTGTCTGAGGACAGAAGGACGTCTCAGTGCTGTCTGTCCGTCTGTTCAGGCGTCCTCGGGACAGTAGTGAGAGGACGAGAGCCACTTCACAGGGCCGTCCCTGAAAACATACACAACTCACTGAGCTCATACTACACACCGTTTTATGTGATGTGAGTAGAATTAGATGAAGTTAAAATCTGATTTATTGTCTACGTCCTCCACATCTCCCTCTCCTCCATCTGTGTCTTTCCTGTCCTCCCTCCTTCCTTTTCTCTGTCCCTTCAAAATAAACCTGAGTGTCTCCTCCCACCAGCCCTCCTCTTACTGTTGGGGACGTTGAATAAAGAGACATAATTCAATACGTGTCTCCATGTTGGACAGCAGGTGTGTTTGTACCTGTGGTATTTCTGTCCCTTCCTCCTCTGGTACTCTCTCTCATCCACCGTCCACACAGCTCCTTTTCCTCCCTCCACTCGCACAAAACACTTGTGAAGGCTGAGGTTGTGACGCACTGCATTCTGGGTGGAAGATACAGGTACAGGAACATTATACTGGCATGGCAGCGAGGTGAAAATTTGATGATTTAAGTTAACCTGTGTGTGATATTAACGTGTCGGAGTTCAAACCTTCCAGGTAGCCGTGTTGTGTCTGAAGTAGAAGAACATGGTGGTGAACCAGTTGTAGATCTCGTTCAGGGTGCGCTGTTTGTCCGGAGACTCCAGGATCGACTTCAGACGGTCAGACACAACGTGAAGACAACATCCGACACATTAGTTTAGAGAACACAGTCTGAATCTGTTTGTGAACCTGGTGTTGAGCTGTGGGATTCATATACACCTGTCTCACAATCACAGTGTTACAGTTTTTCTGAATCACTAAAACACTGAACAACGTTCTCTGAACCAAACACTCAGCAGCCTGAACACATTAATTGAGTCACACACTCTTTTGGCAAAACCGTAAACAATATTCACAAAGTTAAAGACAGTTAACAGATCTCACTGACTCTTTTTGCAAAACTCTAAACACATTCTCACTCACTAAAACACATTTTTCACTGTGATGTACTTGTAATGCATAATAGTGACCACAGGTAGCAAAAACTGAACACAATTAAAGCACAAGTGTCAGAGCTTAAACACAATGACTCAAAATTGATAACACGTATTGCAAATGATGTGACTGAACCAATATAAGCCAGTTCAGAGTGTAAAGGCTGTTGACAGAAGCTATCGGAGAGACACAGGAAGAGTGAGTCATTGTAAGAGGTGGTGCAGGTGGAGGAAGAGGAGGAGGTGAGGAAGAGCAAGACAAAAAAAAGCAATTTGTGATGAAATCTGAGCTGCTGTAACAAACCATGTTGTTGTTCATGGAAAGACAATGAGGGAAGTAAGACAAAGAATAAAGGTCAACATCAGCATATTCTCTGTGTCCCCCATCATCCAGAGATTGAGAGAAGAGAACATGTAAACATTTCTTCTATTATTGAAAGTTTTCAGTACTAGTGTAGATACAGATGTTTCAGTAAATCATTTTGTCAATATAAAGGAGACTGGGGGAAAGTCCATCAGTATTTCTATGGTACTGAATGTAGATTTTTGTTCCTGCATGTTTACTTTTTGTGGAATTGATAGATTCTACTTTACAATTAGTCCTTTTCCACAACTTTAATCATTATTGTACGAACATGCTGTATCCACAGAGTTATGAATTTATTTAAATACGTTGAAAAATAAGGAGCTGCAAAGATGAATTTTTGATGGTTGTTTCTGTAAAAGAGTGTGAAACAGTTTAAAAAAAAGTGTGAAACTGTGTTAAACTTTGTAAAAAGAGTGTGAAACCATGTAAAAGGGTGAGGAACAGTGTGAAAGAGTGTAAACGAGTGTAAAAGAGAGTGAAAGAGTGTAAAAGAGTGTGAAAGGGTGTGAAACAGTGTAAAAGAGTGTGAAAGTGTCAGGATTTCCTGCCTGTGTCTCTTTTGTCTGTCATGTGTTCTTGTGTTGGTCTGTGTCTGGAGGGCGTGGACTTGTTCACTGCTCACCTCCAGGCACCTCCCACTATCACCTGATCAGGTTTGCACAGCTGTCTCTGGTTCCAGTAGTCACCACCTGGAAGTATATGAACCACGGTCCTGCACTCCACCTGTGTCAGTCAGTCCACTAACCTCACCTGGTTCTACTCTGCAGTGATATAAGTCAGTTTGCATATGTTTAAAATTCCGGTTATTGTGATCCTGTGATCTTGTTGTGATCTTGTTGTGATCATGTGATCCTGTGATCTTGTTGTTATCTTGTTGTGATCATGTAATCCTGTGATCTTGTTGTTATATTGTTGTGATCCTATTGTGATCTTGTTGTGATCTTGTTGTGATCCTGTGATCTGGTTGTGATCTTGTGATCCTGTTGTGATCCTGTGATCTTGTTGTGATCCTGTGATATTGTTGTGATCTTGTGATCCTGTGATATTGTTGTGATCATGTAATCCTGTGATCTTGTTGTTATCTTGTTGTGATCCTATTGTGATCTTGTTGCGATCCTGTGATCTTGTTGTGATCTTGTTGTAATCCTGTGATCCTATTGTGATCCTGTGATCTTGTTGTGATCTTGTTGTGATCTTGTTGTGATCCTGTGATCTTGTTGTGATCTTGTTGTGATCATGTAATCCTGTGATCTTGTTGTTATATTGTTGTGATCCTATTGTGATCTTGTTGTGATCTTGTTGTGATCCTGTGATCTGGTTGTGATCTTGTGATCTTGTGATCCTGTGATCTTCTTGTGATCTTGTTGTGATCCTGTGATCTTGTTGTGATCCTGTGATATTGTTGTGATCTTGTGATCCTGTGATATTGTTGTGATCATGTAATCCTGTGATCTTGTTGTTATCTTGTTGTGATCCTATTGTGATCTTGTTGCGATCCTGTGATCTTGTTGTGATCTTGTTGCGATCCTGTGATCTTGTGATCCTGTGATCTTGTTGTGATCCTGTGATCCTGTAATCTTGTTGTCATCCTGTTGTGATCCTGTGATCTTGTTGTGGTCCTGTGATCTTGTTGTGATCTTGTTGTGATCTGTGATCCTGTGATCTTGTTGTGATCTGTGATCCTGTTGTGATCCTGTGATCTTGTTGTGATATTGTTGTGATCCTGTGATTTTGTTGTGGTATTGTTGTGATCATGTGATCTTGTTGTGATCCTGTGATCTTGTGATCTTGTTGTGATCCTGTGATCTTGTTATGATCCTGTGATCATGTGATCCTGTGATCTTGTTGTCATTCTGTTGTGATCCTGTGATCTTGTTGTGATATTGTTGTGATCATGTGATCCTGTTGTGATCCTGTGATCTGGTTGTGATCTTGTTGTGATCCTGTGATCTTGTTGTGATCCTGTGTCAGTTCACAGGCGCCACACAGTCGATCCTGCCTGATGTGCTGTTTCGGTCCAAGGGGAACCATACAGCCCAGCCGGCCTGATATCCTGTGTTTTGGGGAATAAATATCCTTACCTAAAGTCCTGCTGTTGTCCGTCCTGCATTTGGGTTGGCTTACACCACATATCGTGACAGAAAGAGTTTTTCATCAGTGTGGAAGGATGTAAATAAGTGTGAAAGAGTCTTAAAGAGTGTGAAACAGTGTGAAAGAGAGGGGGAGAGTTTAAGAGTGTGAACGAGTTTAAAAGAGTGTGAAACAGTGTGAAAGAGTGTAGGAGAGTGTAGAAGAGCTTGAAAGAGAGTGGAAGAGTGGAAGAAAGTGTGAAAGTGTAAAAGAAAGTGGAAGAGTTTAAAAGAGTGTCAACGAGTGTGAAACAGTGCAGAAGAGTGTATAATAGTGCAGAAGAGTGTATAAAAGTTTGAAAGAGTGAATTGATCTCTGGTGGCACCAGTGACAGTCAAAGCTTTCAGACTTCACCGATGACTGAACCTGGCTGAACAAACTCACCCATCTTATCAGGAAGGCGTAGGTGTACGGAGGTCTGATGTTGTTTAACTTGTAACAGTCAATACTTGGACCCAGATCTGAAAAAACAGAAGATTACACTGTCATCAAACATGGAGGATCTGCATCATGTATGTATGCAGCTGTCTGCAAACACCTCAGGGAAGGTATGCTATATGGAGAGGTTGACACTGCACAACAATAAAGAGAGGAACACAACCACACAACAATAAAGAGAGGAACACAACAACACAACAATAAAAAGAGGAACAAAACAACAACACAACAATTCAACAACTAAACAAAACAACAATTCAACAACTAAACAAAACAACAATTCAAAAACTAGACACCACAACAACTCAACAATTCAACAATTAAACAACACAACAATTCCACAACTCAAAAACACAACAATTCAACAACTAAACAACACAACAACTAAACAAAATAACAAAACAATTCAATAAATAAACAACACTACAACTAAAAAGTACTACAACTAAACAACTAAACAACAGTACAGCACAACAACAGTACAACACAACAACAGTACAACACAACAATTCAACAATACAGCTATTCAACAACTAAACAACACAACATTTCAACAACTAAACAGCACAACAATTCTACAACATTATGACATTATAACACAACAACTAAACACAACAATTCAACAACTAAACAGCACAACAATTCCACAACTAAAGAATGCTACAACACAACAACTAAACAACAGAACAACTAAACAACACAACAATTCTACAAAATTACAACGCAACAACTAAAATACACAACAACTCAACAACACAGCTGTTCAACAACTAAACAACACAACAATTCAACAACATTACAACACAAAACCTAAACATAACAACAATTCAACAATCAAACACAACAATTCAACAACATTACGACGTTACAACACAACAACTAAACACAACAATTCAACAACTAAACAGCACAACAATTCCACAACTAAAGAATGCTACAACACAACAACTAAACAACACAACAACTAAAATACACAACAATTCAACAACTAAAAAGCACAACAATTCCACAACTAAAGAATACTACAACACAACAACTAAACATAACAACAATTAAACAACACAACAATCCAACAACTAAACAGCACAACAATTCCACGACTAAAGAATACTACAACACAACAACTAAAATACACAACAATTCAACAACTAAACAACATTACAACTAAACAATGCAACAATTCAACAACTAAACAACACAACAATTCTACAAGATTACAACGCAACAACTAAAATACGCAACAATTCATCAACTTAACAACAAAACAATTCAACAACTAAACAACACAAAAATTCAACAACTAAACACATTTCAACAACTAAACAACACAACAACTAAACAACACAACAAATAAATAACACAATTCAACAACTAGAGAATACTACAACACAATGACTAAACACAACAGTTCAACAACATTAAAACACAACAACTATACAAAACAACACATCAACTAAACAACACTACAATTCAACAACTAAACTAAATTACAACTAAACAACACAACAATTCCACAACTAAAGAATACTATAACACAACAACTAAACAACACAACAACACAACAACTAAACACAACAATTCAACAACATTACAACACAACAACTAAACAAAACAACACATCAACTAAACAACACTACAATTCAACAACTAAACTAAATTACAACTAAACAACACAACAATTCAACAACTAAACAACACAACAATTCAACAACTAAGCAACACAACAACACAACAAATAAACAACACAACAATGCAACAACATTACGATATTACAACACAACAACTAAACAGCACAACAATTCCACAACTAAAGAATACAACAACACAACAACTGAACAACACAACTAAAATACACAACAATTCAACAACTAAACAACATTACAACTAAACAACACAACAATTCAACAAATAAACAACTCAACAAGAAAACAAGAAAACAACACAACAATTAAACCATGTAACAATTCAACACGCAGCAATTCAACAACTAAACAACACAACAATTACATGACTAAAGAATACTACAACACATCAACTAAACAACACAACTAAAATACACAACAATTCAACAACTAAACAACATTACAATTAAACAACAAAACATTTCAACAACTAAACAACACACAAATTCAACAACTAAACACAACATTTCAACAACTAAACAACACAACAACTAAACATAACAACAATTAAACAACACAACAATTCAACAACTAAAGAACACAGCAACTAAACAACACAACAATTCAACAACATTACGACATTACAACACAACAACTAAACACAACAATTAAACAACGAAACAGCACAACAATTCAACAACTAAACAACACAACAACACAACAAATAAACAACACAATTCAATAACTCAACCACACAGCTGTTAAAAAAAACTAAACCAAACAACAATTCCACAACTCAAAAAAACACAACATTTCAACAACTAAACGACACAACATTTCAACAACTAAACGACACAACATTTCAATAACTAAACAACAACAATTCCACAACATTACGACATTACAACACAACAACTAAATACAACAATTCAACAACTAAACAACACAACAATTCCACAACTAAAGAATACTACAACACACCAACTAAACAACACTACAATTCAACAACTAAACTAAATTACAACTAAACAACACAACAATTTAACAACTAAGCAGCACAACAATTCAACAACATTACGACATTACAACACAACAACTAAACACAACAATTCAACAACTAAAAAGCACAACAATTCCACAACTAAAGAATACTACAACACAACAACTAAACATAACAACAATTCAACAATTAAACAACAAAACAATTCAACAACTAAACAACACAACAAGAAAACAACACAACAATTAAACCATGCAACAATTCAACACACAACAATTTAACAAATAAACAACTCAACAAGAAAACAATTCAACAAATAAACAAAATTACAACTCAACAACGCAACAATTCAACAATTAAACTAAATTACAACTAAACAACACAACAATTCAACAAATAAACAACTCAACAACAAAACAATTCAACAACTAAATAACACAACAAGAAAACAATACAACAATTAAACCACGCAACAATTCAACAACAAAACAATTCACCAACTAAACAACACAACAATTTAACAAATAAACAAAAAAACAATTCAACAAATAAACAACTCAACAACACAACAATTCAACAAATAAACTAAATTACGACTAAACAACTCAACAATTCAACAACTAAACTAAATTACAACTAAGCAACACAACAATTCAACAACTAAGCAACACAACAACACAACAAATAAACAACACAACAATTCAACAACTGAACAACACAAAAAGTATGACATTTACACATTTAATTCACAATATGGGGCCAGTGGTATGTACAAAGTAAACAGTGTTGGAAAAAAAAATCAGTCCATCATAGCGATGCACAACAACACAACAATTCAACAACTAAACATTACAACACCACAACTAAACAACACAATTCAACAACTAAACACAACATTTCAACAACTAAACAACACAACTAAACAACAAAACAATTCAACAAATAAACAACAAAACAATTCAACAAATAAACAACTCGACAACAAAACAATTCAACAAATAAACTAAATTACAACTAAACAACACAACAATTCAACAACTAAGCAACACAACAACACAACAAATAAATAACACAACAATTCAACAACTAAACATTACAACACCACAACTAAACAACACAACAATTCAACAACTAAACACAACATTTTAACAACTAAACAATGCAACAATTCAACAACCAAACAACACAACAACAGAACAACTAAACAACACAACAATTCAATAACTCAACCACACAGCTGTTAAAAAACTAAACAACACAACAATTTAACAACTAAACAAAACAACAATTCCACAACTCAAAAAACACAACAACACAAAAATTCAACAACTAAACAACACAACAATTCAACAAATAAACAACATAACAACTAAACAACTAAACAATTCAACAACTAAACAACACAACAATTCAACAAATAAACAACTCAACAAGAAAACGATACAATAATTAAACCACACAACAATTCAAAAAGAAAACAATTCAACAACTAAATAACACAACAATTCAACAACTAAACCACACAACAAGAAAACAAGAAAACAACACAACAATTAAACCATGCAACAATTCAACACAACAATTCAACAACTAAACAACACAACAATTAAACCGTGCAACAATTCAACACACAACAATTCAACATGAGCCACAGCTGGTATGAAAAACTCCCTTTTAATTGGATTAGACCTCCAACAGAACCAGACTCAAAGGTGGAAAACATCTGTTAAGAGAACCAGATAGAAACATGATCCAGAAACACCGCCGCCTTCTCTGGACCGAGATCATTGAAGATGGACTCAGGTGAAGTGGAAAACTGTCCTGAGGTCTGATGGATCACAATCTGAGATTCTGTTTGAAAATCATGGACGCTGCATCCTACAGGTTAAAGAGGAGAGGGACCATCCAGCTTGTTATCAGCTCAGTTCTAAAGCCAGCATCTGTGATGGTACAGGGATGCATTAATGCACATGGCATGGGTAGCTTGAACATCTGGAAGGAAGCATTAATGCTGAATGATATATTCAGGTTTTGGAGCAACATATGCTGCCATCCAGACAACGTCTCTTTCAGGGAAGGTCTTATTTATTTCAGCAGAACAACGTCCAACTACATTCTGCATGTATTCCAACAGCATGGCTCCGTAGTAGAAGAGTCCGCTGATAAACTGGCCTCCTACAGTCCAGACCTGTCACCCATTGAAAACATCTGGAGCATCAGGACATGAACAATACAACAAAGGAGACCCTGAACTGTTGAGCAGCTGAAATCCTCTATCAGGCAAGAATGGGACCACATTTCACTTTCAAAACTCCAGAAACTGGTCTCCTCAGTTCCAAAATGTTTCCAGAGTGTTGTTAAAAGAAGAGCTGATGGAGCACAGTGGTAAACATGACCACAACAGGGGTGTATAAACTTTATCATGGAGGAAGTGTGAATGTTAAAAGTAGAGTTGGGGTCTGCCTCGTGAACCAAAACTGGAGCTGGTTCCACAGGAGAATGTTCTGAGGATGATGTGGTTCTGAAGATGTTCTGCTTCTGAGGATGTTCTTCTTTATGATGTGATGGTTCATATAAACAATAAAGATGTTGCTGCGTCAGTGCGTTAATGTCCAGTGTTACCTGGCAGAAGATGAGCAGAACCAGCAGCTCTGTAGCTGTGTTGGCTCCACTCCTCCAGATGTTTGATGCTCCATTGTTGCACTCTGTCTCCGTCGGTTGCCGCAGGCAGTGCCAGGAACACAGGAAGTCCATGTGGCCACTGAGGAGCTGCTTTCTGCATGCAGTGATGGAGATGAACATGAACATATTATCTTCAGGGAAAATACCAAAGAAGGAAGAAATGAAGAGTGAAATGAAGAACCTACCAGATCAGAGTATTTACGGTCGGAGAGATGAAGCTGCATCGCAACCAGTTTCTGTTTCTCCAGAATGAGCTGAACAAAAACATAAAACTGGCATCAAATAGTATAAAAGTTCCACAGCTCAGTCATTAGTTACAGATTCACCTGGACAGCAGCTGTGGGACTCACCTGAGTCTCCAGGTACTGAACTGGACCCACCAGGACTCACCTGAGTCTCCAGGTACTGAACTGGACCCTCAAGGACTCACCTGAGTCTCCAGGTACCGAACTGGACCCACCAGGACTCACCTGAGTCTCCAGGTACCGAACTGGACCCTCAAGGACTCACCTGAGTCTCCAGGTACCGAATTGGACCCTCCAGGACTCACCTGGGTCTCCATGTACTGGACGATGTCCTGCTGGACCCTCCACTGAGCAATGCTCCTGTCTCCATGTCCGTGTTCAGAGTGGAGGTGTCTGCAAGATCAAAGGTTAACAATTTTTTTTAGGTTTACTTGAAACAGTTCAGTGAGAAGTTCTACTATGTTGAGAACAGTTCTGGTTCTAGTTCTGTCTCCCTGCTGGGTCTTTACTCTGACCACAACGTTAACTCATTAAAAGTCCTGATGTCCTTAAAAGTATGAACCTACTAATACAATTCAGTTTATGTCAAATCTGCTGTTTGCAGATGATGTGATCCTGTTGGCCTCTTCAGACTCCCAGCATGCACTGGGCGGTTTGCAGTCCAGTGTGAAGTTGCTGGGATGAGAGTCAACAGATTTGAGGCCGTGGTGCTCTGCTGGAACCTGGTGGATGTTTCCCTTCATGTGGGGACGAGGTTCCTGAACCAGCGAAGGAGTTTCAGTATCTCGGGATCGTGTTCACAGTGAGGTGAGGATGGAGGGTGGAAGGTGGAGGATGGAGGGTTGGAGGATGGAGGGTAGGAGGGATGGAGAATGGAGGAAAGACGATGGAGGGATGGATGGTGGAGAGAGGAGGATGGAGGGATGCAGGATAGAGGAATGAGGAAGGAGGGTTGAAGGATGGCAGAAGGAGGGTGGAGGTTTTTTGTTTTCTTTGTTTGTTTTTTGATTTTATACACTTTATTAATCCCCGAGGGGAAATGTCTTCACTACAGCAGGGGGGCTCTCAGGGGGGAGATGCTGCAGCAGGCTGCCACTAGCGCGGCGCCAGGTAACCTGACCTGAGGTGCATGTTTTTGGATGATGGGAGGAAGCCGGAGAACCCGGAGAGAACCCACGCAAGCACAGGGAGAACATGCAAACTCCGCACAGAAAGGCCCAGGACCGGATTCGAACCCGGAACCTTTTTTGCTGTGAGGTGACAGTGCTAACCACTGCACCACCGTGCCGCCCATAGGTTTGAAGGACCCCTCCACCTTCCATCCTCCACCCTCCTTCATCCATCATCCATCCTCCATCTTCTCCCCTCCACCCTCCACCCTCCACCCAGGGACTACGTTGTCGTCATGGTGTCCTCAGTGTCTCCACCGATTTACCAAATCGATTCCATTCAGATTCACAAGGTTCTGATTGGGTTCGATCAATAAAGCCGTCAGTGGACAGGAAGTGATGGTACTCACTTTAAGAAAGCAGAGAAGTCTTCGGTCACGGCGTTACAGCCGGGCCAGCGACACAGCCCGCTGACGAACAGAACCCTCGACCAATCAGAGATGCTGCAGACACACAAACGTCTCAGAGACATGAGGACATTGAAACATACAGACAGCTTGATGTGTTCCACATCTGGTCTGGATTATTTCCAATGTTGCGATTCATCTCCAGATTAAATCACATCAAAAAATGACACTCCACTGATAGAGACTCACAGCTGACTGAGGCTGTGAGGATAGTTTCTAATTCATCGTGTGAGACAGTCACCCATCATGAAGTCGGGCCTCGATGGACGCGTGAAGACCATCTGTCCTCACGGGGAGGAGGGGACGGCTCGGTCTGGGAGAGGACACCCTGGATGGAGGAGACGGCTGAGGAAGATTTCCTCCATCCTCCTCCTCTTTACAGGTGGAGCGGGCTGCTCTACTCTCTGGATGAACTGGTGGCAGATGGAAGTGATGGAGGTTTAAATCCTGTGTGTGTGTTGTGTTGTGTGTGTGTGTGTGTGTGTGTGTGTGTGTGTGTGTGTGTGTGTGTGTGTGTGTGTGTGTGTGTGTGTGTGTGTGTGTGTGTGTGTGTGTGTGTGTGTGTGTGTGTGGTGTATGTTGTGTGGTGTTGTGTGTGTTGTGTGGTTTTGTGTGTTGTGTGTGTTGTGTGTGTGTGTGTGTGGTGTTGTGTGTGTGTGTGTGTTGTGTGTGTGTGTGTGTGTGTGTGTGTGTGTGTGTGTGTGTGTGTGTGTGTGTGTGTGTGTGTTGTGTGTGTTGTGTTGTGTGGTGTTGTTGTGTGTTGTGTGGTTTTGTGTGTGTTGTGTGTGTTGTGTGGTGTTGTGTGTGTTGTGTTGTGTGTGTGTGTGTGTGTGTGTGTGTGTGTGTGTGTGTGTGTGTGTGTGTGTGTGTGTGTGTGTGTGTGTGTGTGTGTGTGTGTGTGTTGTGTTCTGTGGGTGTTGTGTTCTGTGGGTGTGTGTTGTGTTGTGTGGTGTTGTGTGTGTTGTGTTGTGTGGTGTTGTGTGTGTGTGTTGTGTGGTGTTGTGTGTGTTGTGTGTGGTGTTGTGTGTGTGTGTTGTGTGTTGTGTGTGTGTTGTGTGCTGTGTGTGTTGTGTGTGTTGTGTGTCAGCGTACCGTTTTGTCTCCTGGACTCTGCTTGTGTGACCTTCCAGAGGACTGAAGGTCGCTGCTGCTTCGTTCTCACTTCGTCCATCTTGATCAACACTGGAGGGAAAAACACGTCAACTAACATCGTCTCCTAAAATTAGTGACGCTGTGTAAAATGTAAATAAAAACAAAATGCAGTGATTTTTAAATCTCATAAACTCATATTTAATTATAAATTGATTAAAGATAACATATCAAATGTTGAAACAGATTTTGTTTTGTTCTTTTATTCCATCTTCATAGATTTCGGTCCAGACGTGTTTCTGATCACGTTTCTATCTGGTTTCTTCTTTCGGAGAGTTTTAATCTGCAGCGATGAACAGATGTTCCTCCAGATGTTTATCATCTTTACATAACTTTTCCATCTTTTGTTGATGCTGTCACAACTTTTTAGAGACGTGTTGCTGCCATCAAATAAAAAATGAGCAGATATTTTTCATAAAACAATGAAATTTCTCATTTTCAACATTTGATATGTTTATAATTAAATATGAGTTTATGGGATTTGCAAATCGTTGCGTTCTGTTTTTATTAACATTTTACATGGCACCACTACTTTTTAGGAAGCGGGGTTGTGTGTATCGGGTGGGACAAACTGCATCAAAATGAAGTCACATGAAGAACGGTTGAACGGGTCAGATGTTCCCGACCCGACCTGACCCGACCCAACCCGACCCGGTCGGCCTGCAGGAAGGTTCTGCGCAGAAATATTCCACAATCATCACAGCTGTGCAGCTTCTTGCTCTGCAACACAATTCACTCTATCTATTGGGACCCTTCATCTTTGAACACACTGTGTACGTATCTGAAAATAACCCCCACACACACACACCAACCAATCAGAATCCAGCATTCACTGTAGCCATGGAAACATGAAAGTGGTTGAAAACATTAAATGTGAAGGTTTTCCTGCAGCGGGCTGACTCAGAGAGAGGCTGTGGTTGTTCACAGGTGCAGCCATACACACGCACACAACACACGCATGCGCACACATGCATGCGCACACATGCATGCATGCACACACACCACACACCCACACACACACTGATAGCATCTCTGAAGCTGCTCTACTTTTGTGCTGCACACCAACACGTCACCTGCACCCACTGAGTCTAAACTCCTCTTACAGTTTTCACTAAAGATCTTTCACTCGTATGAAAACAGGCTGAATTTCAATGGATGCTAATGACTCCACAATATATTCAGTAGAAGACACAGTTAGTGATTTAAATGGATCAGGAGTTGAAGTCTGTGGAAGACCGGATCAACAGTAATAGAAAGATGCTAAAGAGCAGAAACTTCAATAATAATAAACATTGTTTGGTGTACTTCAGTTTTAAATTATGGTATTTCTCTGAAAATGGTACATTCAGTCAGAGCCGGTCTGTACATTAATAACCGTCCATCCACCCTGACCTCCTCCAGCTGTGTTTTAAAGTGACCTGGAAGTGTTTCCCAACTATCCTGTTTATAAAGTATCCTGAATTCTTCTTCCACTTCTCACACATACATTATTTTTCCAGATGTTATCTGGACCCTCTTATTATATATTTTGTGTTTGTTCATCAGTTTAATAACTTCTTAAAGCTTCTTAAATCAGTCATTTTCACTTCAGTATGAAATCAAACCTTCGATATTTAATATTTAAGTGTTTAACAGGTGACGTCTCCTCCATCTTGGCTTCAGTTTCTTATTTTAAAAACGTGCTGCTGTGGTCAGAGTTGTTTAGTCATGAAGTCCTCAGAGACTCTAATGAAATATTCTGAGTTGTCTATGACTCAAACATCAGAACGCTTTCTCTCTCTCATGTCTCTGTCATATCAGAGTCTCCTTCAGGCCATAGGGAAGCGTGCATCACAACAAACCTGACAGCAGACACCGAGTGTCTCATGCAGATTAACACCCACAGAACAGGAATTGGGTAGAAAGTGAGAGCAGCCATGTTTGTGGCTTCGTCTTTCTTTCTCGCGTCGATGCTACTCAGAAGAGATTCAGAGCTTCTCTCTCTGATGTGATGCCTGACATTTGGTTTGTTTCTGTGAGTCAACATCTGTCTGTATTTCCTGTTTGGATTCAGAGATCAGCCACATTACAGTGTGGAAAGTTGCAGATGCCTCATACTGGTACTACTATCAATGTGTGGGTTTACTATTCAAACTCCAGATCTGAAATCACTCACATCAGTCACATCCATTCTTAAAATAAATCAGGAGAAACTGTAATCTTCAGATCAAACAAGAGTTCAAGGTGTTCAAAGAAAACTAGTTACATTACATTATATAATATATTAAGTGCAAATGAAGATTTTAAATTGAACCTGAAAAAATGATATTAATTAATAACAATGTGCAATTCAGTCACTTTTTTTTTATTTCATTAAAGTAACAAATTTCAATTTATCATATTCATAATAATCTACATAATAATAAACACAAGTAAACCGATTCAACAAACATTGCTGTTTATATTTTATGCATATTTTATGCAGTCTGCTGGATTTTATTTATACATATATTATAGCATATCCTCAGTAATCAATCAATCAATCAATCAATCAATCAATTATCAAATCAAATCTGATTCAGACCAATGTGATGTCATCAGTACAGAAATAATCCATCTTTGTGTGAAGATGGTGTGCTTTATGTTAATCGGCTGCAGCTCTCCTGTCTGTATTAATAATCATGTCTTTCAGAAGTTTTATGGTCTCAGCCTTCAGAGGCATCGCTGCAGATCAACACGTCAAATAAAAGGAGGAAAAGGAAGTCTGCTGACTCTCTAAAGTTTCTCTGAAGAGATCACGAGATGAGAGC
>NW_027211042.1:117500-157717 GCF_029030835.1 Brachyistius frenatus
ACTGTCAGTGTGTTTGTATGAGTTGAAAACATTTTTGTGCAGCAGGTTGAACTTCAGTCTGTAACATTAAACATCATCTTCAGACTGAGCAATGAGTCCCAGCTGTTCTGCAGCTGAACTGGTGACTCCGGTTCTGTTTGTTAAATTATATAATGTTGAAACTGGACCAACAGAAGGTTTTAAAGTATTTATTAAAGATTGAACATCAGGTTTAAGATGAAACATTAATATTTAATACTATTCAGAGAGAAACATCAAGTACTGGAGCTTTATGTTCACGACTTATTGACTCATCTATAGAAACAGTTTGGAGGGAAACATGATGCTAAATGTACTTTATGTAAAACACTTTCAGTTTTGACTTCCTCTCATATTTGTATTAATTGTGTGAGACAGACAGAACTAAATCCAGAACCTATGAAGGCTGATCACAAGGACAGAACCAAACACACATTTTATATAATATAGACATTCAACTACAAGTTATTGAGCAACCACTTCAGATTTAAACTCCTCTCAGCTTGTTGAGTTCAGTGACATCTGCAACTTCTTCCACTGACCTGCAGCTGGATATGAAACGTGTTTTTCTCTAAACATGTATTAAATTTCAGGAGTAATATTTGTTAGAATTGTGGTTGTTAAAAGGACTGGATGAGTTTGTACACATTTAATATGCTCCATCTTTAATCTTCAAGAGGAGGTCCAGTTGAAATGAGCTCCATGGAGATGATGGACAACTTTAAAACAACTCTTATCATCTTATTCTGTCTGTGATTTAACTCTGAGAGCCTGAGAGGAGCTGCTGGACCAAATATCAGTCAAAGTGGAACAATAGCAGAACTCCTGCTGAATTTCAGGTTTGTGTTTCCATGAATTAAATTTTCTAGACAAGAAGTTGTTTTAAATAAAGTTCTTCATGAATCCTGACAAACCTCCAGATCTCCTCCTGATCTCCTCCTGATCCTGGTCCTTCTCCTGGACCTAGATCTGGATCTGGACCTGGTCCTGGTCCTGGTCCTGGTCCTGGTCCTGGTCCTGGTCCTTCTCCTGGACCTGGACCTGGACCTGGTCCTAGGTCTCAGTCCTGGTCCTGGTCCTGGTTCTGGACCTGTCCTAGTCTCGGTCCACTGTGATTGTAAAGACAGGAACCAAAAAACTGAAGCTGCTAAAAGGATTCAGAAACTCTTCATCTGATTCTTTACAATGTGATAGATCAAAGATCTTCTATAAGACAGATGGTCCTTTGTGTTCAAGTCACAAGTTTCCTCCACAGGTTTTCTAGTGTCTTCACATTGAATCTGTAGTTTTTAAAGTCATTTGTTTTATTATTAGTGTTATCATCAGACACTGAAGAATCAGTCTGACCTCCAGCTGTTGAACATCAGTGTTGCAGGTATCTCAGAAATCCACAGACTGAAACACAGCGAGCAGCCGAGCCAACGCCTCTCGGTTCAGTTCTCGTGTGAATATGAAGAGTGTGAGGATGACTGTATTCTCTGGTTCCACAACATGCGGGATGAGAGGTGAACCTTCTGCTGACGAGGCTCCGGAACACTCAGACTGAGAATCATATCGGCAGTGATTCATTGCTTCCTTCTCAGAGGTGTTGATGTGAGGGCCGAGTCAGCTGATTCAGTCCGCGGAAAGGGGGGGGACTCACTTTAGTCATTTATGGAACACGTGTGCCACACTGTAGATGTACATAGTGTACTTCTACAGTATGAACATTTACATAGTGTACTTCTACACTATGTAGACATATGTAGATAGAATCAATGAGAACATTTTAATTCTGTCAGTTTCCATGTTAATGCAGATGATACAGTCATATACAGTATGTACACGGTTCCTCTACCTTTATGATTACAATCAAATGTTTTGCCGTGTTCTAGGATGTTTCAGTGTGTTCCCACATTTTTCAGTGTGTTCCCTGATGTGTCACCATCTTCCCAGATGTTTTGCCGTCTTTCCAGATGTTCTGCTCTGTTCGCAGATGTTTTGCCATGTACCCACATGTTTCAGTGTGTTCTAAGATGTTTCAGCGTCTTCCCAGATTTTTCGCCAATTTCCCAGATTTTTCACCGTGTTCCTAGATATGTCACCGTGCTCCCAAATGTTTTGCCGTGTTCCCAGATGTTTGGCCATGTACCCAGATGTTTCAGCGTCTTCCCAGATATTTCAGTGTGTTCCCAGATGTTTCAGCATCTTCTCAGATGGTTTGCTGTGTTCCCAGATGTGTCACCGTGTTCCCAGATGTTTCAGCGTCTTCTCAGATGTTTCGTTGTGTTCCCAGATGTTTCGCCGTGTTCCCAGATGTTTCGCCGTGATCCCAGATGTTTCGCTGTGTTCCCAGATGTTTCAGCCTCTTCTCAGATGTTTTGTTGTGTTCCCAGATGTTTCGCTGTGATCCCAGATGTTTCCCAGTGTTTCCACATGTTTCAGCGTCTTCTCAGATGTTTCGCCGTGTTCCCAGATGTTTCAGCATCTTCCCAGATGCTGGTCGCTAACCTGTGATATCCTCCACATAGGCTGCTGAACCAGCTTTTTTCCTACTCAGCTCTCATGATATCTTAATGTATCTCTGTGATCACTGATGATGAGCCGCTGGACAAAATTCAATAAAGACTAAAACCAGGAGTTCTGTTGGAGTTAAACTTGAATAAAACCAGGAGGTCTGTTGGAGTTAAACTTGAATAAAACCTGGAGGTCTGTTGGAGTTAAACTTTAATAAAACCATTTGAACTGTAAAGTGTTTGTTCTTAACAAGGAAGTGTGGTTATTGTTTAAACTCATCGGAAATATTATTTCCTGGAGTCAGAGAGTTTGTTCTGTGTAAACTCATCTTTGTCATTTTCAGTATCAACAACCTCAAATGTTACAGCGATGCGTTTTTCAAGAGGAAACTTTTTGAGCGATGAGCGGGGGGGAAGCCCAGTAACCTGCAGCCTGACATTCTCACAGGTGTAAAAATCTCGCTCTCTGTTAGTAAAAGGTCATCCCAGCCAGAAGAACATGCAGCGCACCGTCTTCTTCAGAAATGTTGACATATTATTATTAATCACCTGATGAGGTGTTTCAGGATGTTATGATGAGATGTGGTGAAAGTATCACAAAATATTCAGTTGAAAGAAGCTCATCCGATCTGACAGAAACAACAAGTAGAGATGGTATGAAGGAGGTAAATCATCTCTTTGTGACTCTCAGGCTAAATTATTCTCTGAGCAGCTCTTTACATTTTTAGTTTAAACATCTTATACTTTTAGTAAATAACTTTTAATTCAAAGAACCAAAGTCATGTATGAAATTCTTACCTTTGAACACAAAGTGAAACACTGACTCATGTTCAGTCCTCTGAAGACTCACCACAAGTTTCAATGGTGATGAAAAAACATCGATATCAGTGAAACAGCAAACATGAATCATTAACATCATGCAGGACAATACAGCACAACTGATTATTGTCCCCGTTTTCTGCTTTACCTTGTTTATATGACGCAGATGTTTCCACCAGCACTCGTTCGTGGTGACAAAGAATTAAATGAAATGAAGAAACGATTGTAAACATTTATTGCTCCATATCCTTCCTCCACTGCAACACTGGAAACCCTCATAACAAAAACTATAAACATCACGTCTTCAGGTTGATGAACCTAAAACTGTTTTCACATCTTAAATAATTTCATTAATCTCTCCATGGGATTAATTTTAGAGCACATTAAAAAAATAAGAACATAAACATTATTTTATGTGAACTAGTGTTTTTAGTTATTTAAAACTGACATAAATCTGGAGGACTGGAAGAGGTCTGGAGGAGGTCTGGAGGAGGTGGATTACATATAGTACACTTATATACAGTACACTTGCATACAGTACACTTATATACAGCACACGTATATAGTACACTTACATACAATACACTAACATATAGTACACATATATAGTACACTTACATACAGTGCACTTATATACATTACACTTACATATTGTACACTTATATACAGTACACTTATATACATTACACTTACATATTGTACACTTATATACAGTACACTTACATACAGTACACTCACATACAGTACACTTATATACAGTACACTCACTTATAGTACAGTTACATATAGTACACTCACATATAGTACACTTATATACAGTACACTCACGTATAGTACGCTTTCATATATGACACTTACATTAAGCACATTTATATACAGTACACTTACATATAGTACACTTATATACAGTACACTTACATACAGTACACTCATAAAGTAAACTAACATACAGTAAACTTACATACAGTACACTCATACAGTAAACTAACATTCAGTACACTTACAGACAGTACACTCATACAGTACACTCATATAGTACACTTACATACAGTACACTCATACAGTAAACTAACATACAGTACACTTACATATATTAGACATTCAGTACACTTACATACAGTACACTCATACAGTAAACTAACATACAGTATACTTATATACAGTACACTTACATATAGTGCACTCATACAGTGCACTTATATACAGTACACTCACGTATGGTACGCTTTCATATATGACATTTACATGAAGCACATTTATATACAGTACACTTACATACAGTTCACTTATATAAAGTACACGTACATACAGTACATTACATACAGTACACTTACACATATTAGACATATACAGTACACTCACATACAGTACACTTATATACAGTACACTTACTAATATATGTAAGTGTACTATATGTGAGTGTACTGTATGTTAGGTTACTGTATGTAAGTGTACTATATGTTAGTTTACTATATGAGTGTACTGTATGTAAGTGTACCGAATATGTCTAATATATGTAAGTGTACTATATGTGTATGTACTGTATATAAGTGTACTGTATGTTAGTTTACTGTATGAGTGTACTGTATGTAAGTGTACTGTATATAAGTGTACTGTTTATAAATGTTCTTAATGTAAGTGTCATATATGAAAGCGTACTATACTGTATGTAAGTATACTGTATGTTCGTTTACTATATGAGTGTACTGTATGTAAGTGTACTGAATATGTCTAATATATGTAAGTGTACTATATGTGAGTGTACTGTATGTTAGTTAGGGAAATTCCACTTGGGGATTAATAAAGTAATTATCTATCTATCTACATACAGTACACTCATACAGTAAACTAACATACAGTGCACTTATATACAGTACACTCACATATAGTACACTTACGTATATTAGACATATTCAGTACACTTACAGTGCCTTGCAAAAGTATTGACCCCCCCCCCCCCCCCTTGGCGTATTTCTTTTTTTGTTGCCTTACAACCTGGAATTAAAATTGATTTTTTTTTTTTTTTTTTTTTTTTGGGGGGGGGGGGTTGTATCATTTGATTTACACAACATGCCTACCACTTTGAAGATGCAAAATATGTTTTATTGTGAAACAAACAAGAAATAAGACAAAAAACCAGAAAACTTGAGCGTGCATATAGTTATTCACCCCCCCAAAGTCAATACTTTGTAGAGCCCCCTTTTGCAGCAATTACAGCTGCAAGTCTCTTGGGGTATGTATCTATAAGCTTGGCACATCTAGCCACTGGGATTTTTGCCCATTCTTCAAGGCAAAACTGCTCCAGCTCCTTCAAGTTGGATGGGTCCCGCTGGTGTACAGCAATCTTTAAGTCATACCACAGATTCTCAATTGGATTGAGGTCTGGGCTTTGACTAGGCCATTCCAAGACATTTAAATGTTTCCCCTTAAACCACTCGAGTGTTGCTTTAGCAGTATGCTTAGGGTCATTGTCCTGCTGGAAGGTGAACCTCTGTCCCAGTCTCAAATCTCTGGAAGACTGAAACAGGTTTCCCTCAAGAATTTCCCTGTATTTAGCGCCATCCATCATTCCTTCAATTCTGACCAGTTTCCCAGTCCCTGCCGATGAAAAACATCCCCACAGCATGATGCTGCCACCACCATGCTTCACTGTGGGGATGGTGTTCTCGGGGTGATGAGAGGTGTTGGGTTTGCACCAGACATAGCGTTTTCCTTGATGGCCAAAAAGCTCAATTTTAGTCTCATCTGACCAGAGTACCTTCTTCCATATGTTTGGGGAGTCTCCCACATGCCTTTTGGCGAACACCAAACGTGTTTGCTTATTTTTTTCTTTAAGCAATGGCTTTTTTCTGGCCACTCTTCCGTAAAGCCCAGCTCTGTGGAGTGTACGGCTTAAAGTGGTCCTATGGACAGAAACTCCAATCTCCGCTGTGGAGCTTTGCAGCTCCTTCAGGGTTATCTTTGGTCTCCTTGTTGCCTCTCTGATTAATGCCCTCCTTGCCTGGTCCGTGAGTTTTGGTGGGCGGCCCTCTCTTGCCAGGTTTGTTGTGGTGCCATATTCTTTCCATTTTTTAATAATGGCTTTAATGGTGCTCCGTGGGCTGTTCAAAGTTTTGGATATTTTTTTATAACCCAACCCTGATCTGTACTTCTCCACAACTTTGTCCCTGACCTGTTTGGAGAGCTCCTTGGTCTTCATGGTGCCACTTGCTTAGTGGTGTTGTAGACTCTGGGGCCTTTCAGAACATGTGTATATATATATATACTGAGATCATGTGACACTTAGATTGCACACAGGTGGACTTTATTTAACTCAGTCATCAGACACTTTATGTTTCAGTCATCAGACACTATGTTTCAGTCATCAGACACTTTCTGTTTCAGTCATCAGATACTATGTTCAGACATGTTTCAGTCAGTCAGACACTTTATCACACACTTTATGTTTCAGTCATCAGACACTGTTTCAGTCATCAGACACTTTGTTTCAGTCAACAGACACTTTATGTTTCAGTCATCAGACACTTTATGTTTCAGTCATCAGACACTTTATGTTTCAGTCATCAGACACTTTATGTTTCAGTCAGTTTGTTGTTTCAGTCATCAGACACTATGTTTCAGTCATCAGACACTTTATGTTTCAGTCATCAGACACTATGTTTCAGTCATCAGACACTTGTTTCAGTCATCAGACACTTTGTTTGTCAACAGACACTTTGTTTTAGTCATCAGACACTTTATCTTTCAGACATTTTGTTTCAGTCATCAGACTTTATGTTTCAGTCATCAGACACTATGTTTCAGTCATCAGACACTTTATGTTTCAGTCATCAGACACTATGTTTCAGTCATCAGACACTTTATGTTTCAGTCATCAGACACTATGTTTCAGTCATCAGACACTTTATGTTTCAGTCATCAGACACTTTATGTTTCAGTCATCAGACACTTTATTTTCAGTCATCAGACACTTTGTTTCAGTCATCAGACACTTTGTTTCAGTCATCAGACACTTTGTTTCAGTCATCAGACACTTTATGTTTCAGTCATCAGACACTTTATGTTTCAGTCATCAGACACTTTATGTTTCAGTCATCAGACACTATGTTTCAGACACTTTATGTTTCAGTCATCAGACACTTTATGTTTTATGTTTCAGTCATCAGACACTATGTTTCAGTCATCAGACACTTTATTTTTCAGTCATCAGACACTTTGTTTCAGTCATCAGACACTTTATGTTTCAGTCATCAGACACTTTATGCTTTAGTCATCAGACACTATGTTTCAGTCATCAGACACTTTGTTTCAGTCATCAGACACTTTATGTTTCAGTCACTTTATGTTTCAGAGACACTTTATGTTTCTTTGTTTCATCAGACACTTTGTTTCAGTAATCAGACACTTTATGTTTTCATCAGACACTTTATGTTTCAGTCATCAGACACTTTATTTTTCACTTTATTTTCAGTCATCAGACACTTTGTTTGTCAACAGACACTTTGTTTTAGTCATCAGACACTGTTTCAGACACTTTATTTTCAGTCATCAGACACTTTGTTTCAGTCATCAGACACTTTGTTTCAGTCATCAGACACTATGTTTCAGTCATCAGACACTATGTTTCAGTCATCAGACACTTTATGTTTCAGTCATCAGACACTATGTTTCAGTCATCACAGACACTTTGTTTCAGTCAGTCAACAGACACTTTGTTTCAGTCATCAGACACTTTATGTTTCAGTCATCAGACACTTTATTTTCAGTCATCAGACACTTATGTTTCAGTAATCAGACACTTTATTTTCAGTCATCAGACACTATTTTGTTTCAGTCATCAGACACTTTATGTTTCAGTCATCAGACACTTTGTTTCAGTCATCAGACACTTTGTTTCAGTCATCAGACACTTTATGTTTCAGTTTTGTTTGTCAACAGACACTTTGTTTTCAGACACTGTTTCAGACACTTTATGTTTCAGTCATCAGACACTTTATGTTTCAGTCATCAGACACTTTATGTTTCAGTCATCAGACAATTTGTTTCAGTCATCAGACACTTTATGTTTCAGTCATCAGACACTTTATGTTTCAGTCACAGACACTTTATGTTTCAGTCATCAGACACTATGTTTCAGTCATCAGACACTTTATGTTTCAGTCATCAGACACTTTATGTTTCAGTCATCAGACACTTTGTTTTTTATGTTTCAGTCATCAGACACTTTTTCAGTCATCAGACACTTTATGTTTCAGTCATCAGACACTTTGTTTCAGTCATCAGACACTTTGTTTCAGTAATCAGACACTTTATGTTTCAGTCATCAGACACTTTATGTTTCAGTCATCAGACACTTTATGTTTCAGTCATCAGACACTATGTTTCAGTCATCAGACACTTTATGTTTCAGTCATCAGACACTTTCAACCCAACTGAACACTTGTGGGATCAGCTTGGACGTGCTGTTCGTGCTCGCGTGACCAAGACAACCACGTTGGCTGATGTGCTACAAATCCTGCTTGAGGAGTGGAATGCTGTCTCACAGCAGAGTGACCAGGCTGGTGACCAGTATGAGGAGGAGGAGGTGCCAGGCTGGTGACCAGTATGAGGAGGAGGAGGTGCCAGGCTGGTGACCAGTATGAGGAGGAGGTGCCAGGCTGGTGACCAGCATGAGGAGGAGGAGGCGCCAGGCTGGTGACCAGCATGGGGAGGAGGAGGTGCCAGGCTGGTGACCAGCGTGAGGAGGAAGTGCCAGGCTGTTGTAGCTGTGTATGGTTCTTCCACAGGCTACTGAGGCTCCTGACTGTTTGTTAAATGAATAAATTGTAAAATTGCCAATACTGTATGTCTTGTTTTTTCCTTGTTACTGATATACTTCAATCATCCAATCCACCAAACCAGAGTCAATAGCAACAGCAGATTAAGCTGTTTGGCAGTGGCAGAGAAGATTTGGCAAATTTTTCATGGGCGCAACCCACATACTCAGCTGTGCTGCTCATCCCACAAATGCATGTTCCTTACAAATGGGGCACCATTTAAAAGGGAAATTAACAGGCTTTCCAACAGTATACAATGTATTGCCAAGAAGCATTGTTACAACAGAGAAATAATCTACCAAACACAAATTTCTGAACTTTTTGTTCATTGTTTATATACATACAAATATATTATATATAGTATTATAAATACATTTATATATATGTAAGTGTTTTATCATCTGACTTTGTGTGTTTTCACAGTCTCATTCTAAATGAGTGTTTCTGATACCGTAATAACGCGGAGCTCTGTGTGTGTGAGAGCAGCGCCCTCTGCTGGAGGCGATGTTTTCGCCCTCCTCCTCCAGATCCTCCGGGCCGCCCCTGTCCTGGAACAAACGGGATTAAACATCAGCAGGAGCTGGCAGTCCTGAGGACCGGATGGAGACAGCCTTTCTGCCCTGAATACTGTCTCCACCCTCCGGTTCACCGAGGACATCTCAGGGAATACGCTTCCCTCCCGTTTCTCCCGTGTTTCCCGGTGTGTGACGGCTGTCCGGTAACGAGCTGTGCACAGAATGAGGACCGGCCTCGGTGTCATTCAGCAGCCTAAGCCTGTCCGTGTGGGGCTCTGTGGCCTCGGTTCTTTCACCAGCTAACCGAATCTGTTCGGACTGAAGCTGTCGGGTCCTACCGGCATGCAGACGGATGTGTTCACCGGCTCACACCGGCTGTCCTTCGGTCTGACTGGAACAATGAGAGAAGGAGCTCCGCGGCGGATCGACACGCTTCCTGCTGCGGTCTCAGAGATCCGGGAACACACGGCGGTACTCGGGCTCTTCTAGAAGACCACCGGGTCCGGTTCGGGGTGTCAGGGTGGGAGCAGACGTTATGATGAAGCGTCGGGGTGATCTGTCACCTGGACCGGAGGTTCACACAGACATGACATGCAGCAGGAAGAAGAGGAAGCGCAGTAAAGATTGTAGATTTTAAAGGTTTACTGCAGAGACCTGGACCTTCAGAGACCTGGACCTGCAGAGACCTGGACCATGGACACGGAGGTCCACACACCGCCAGGTGCTGCTGTGTGTCTCTAACGGCTCCGTGGATCAGGTGCCCCAGGGGGATGTGTGCTTCATGCAGACTTTAACCCGTCCGGTACACCACAGAGAGAAGGACCAGCAGCCCAGCAGGTAAGGAGCCCGGTTAACCCGGTCCTGGTGTCCCGCTGTAGGTTCACGGTCCAGTGATATGTGTGTCGGTCCTGTTTGCTGCATGCCTCGTGAGTGTGACGCAGTGTTGTGCGGACTGACTGATAGGCTGCTGGTCCATCAGCTGCAGGCCGCTCCGACACCAGCTCCTCTAACGTGGGTTGGTGTGTGAGGCCCTGGTGGAGGAACCGGGTCTGCGAGCGGGGAGCTTTAATCCTCCGCATTCCTGCAGCGGACTATCCCCATCAGACGTGCAGCTCCGGGGAGGAGACCTGAGGGAGACCAGCAGTCAAAGAGCAGCTCATCCTCGGAGAGTGTCTCCGCCTCCCTCCGACATCCAACTGCTGTTGCTACCCAGTTACTGACGGATACTCAGCCCTCACCGCCAACCAACATCCAGCTCCACCAAGCCCCTCCCCCCGACACACGGCGACTCCTACAAACACACAAACTACAGACACACAACCTCCTACAGACACACAACTCCTACAGACGCACAACTCCTACAGAAACACAACTCCTATAGACACAAACTACAGACACACAACTCCTCCTTCAGACACAACTCCTACACAGAAACTACAGACACATAACTCCTACAGACACAAACTAACTACACACAGCTCCTCCTACATAAACACAACTCCTACAGACACACAACCTACAGACACACAACCTCCCACAGACACAACCTACAGATACACAACTCCTACAGACACACAACCTACATACACAACTCCTACAGACACAACTTCCTACAAACACAAAACCTACAGACACACAACTCCTACAGTCACACAAACTACACACACAACCTCCTACAAACACAACCTACAGACACACAACACTTCCTACAGACAAACTACAGACGAACAACTCCTACAGACACAAAACCTACAGACACACAAGTCCTGCAAACACAACCTACAGAGACACAACTCCTACAGACATACAAACTACTGACAACTCCTCCTTCAGGCACTAAACTCTTCCTACAGACACAAACTGCAGACACACAACTTGCAGACACAACTCCTCCTACAGACATACAACCTACAGACACAACTCATCCTTCAGACACACATCTCCTCCTACATACACACAAACTACAGACACACAACTTCCTACAGAAACAACCTACAGACACAATTCCTCCTACACATGCACAAACTAGATACACAACCTCCTACAGACACACAACTCCTACAGACATACAAACTACTGACAACTCCTCCTTCAGGCACAAAACTCTTCCTACAGACACAACTCATCCTTCAGACACACATCTCCTCCTTCGTACACACAAACTACAGACACACCACTTCCTACAGAAACAACCTACAGACACACAACTCCTACACATGCACAAACTAGACACACAACTCCTACAGACACACAACTCCCACAAACATAACCTGCAGACACACAACCTCCTACAGACATACAAACTACTGACAACTCCTCCTTCAGGCACAAAACTCTTCCTACAGAGACAACTCATCCTTCAGACACACATCTCCTCCTACATACACACAAACTACAGACACACCACTTCCTACAGAAACAACCTACAGACACACAACTCCTACACATGCACAAACTAGACACACAACCTCCAACAGACACACAACTCCTACAGACACAGAAACTACAGGCACAGCTCCTACAGACAAAAACTAAACACACAACTCCTACAAACACACAACCTACAGACATACATCTCCTACAGACACACAAACTACAGACACACAACTCCCACAAACACAACCTACAGACACACAAACTACAGACACACAACTCCTCCTACAGACACAAACTACAGACACAAAACCTACAGACAACTCCTCCTACAGACACACAAACTATAGACACAGAACTACTACAAACACACAACTTCTAAAGACACACAAACTACAGACACAACTCCTACAAACACACAACTCCTCCTACAGACACACAAACTATAGACACAGAACTACTACAAACACAACTTCTAAAGACACACAAACTACAGACACAACTCCTACAAACACACAACTCCTCCTACAGACACAAAACTTACAGACACAACCTCCTACAGACACACAACATACAAACACATAACTCCTCATTCAGATAAACAAACTACAGACACACAACTACTACAGAAACACAACTCCTATAGACACAAACTACAGACACAACTCCTCCTTCAGACACAACTCCTACACACAAACTACAGACACATAACTCCTACAGACACAAACTAACGACACACAGCTCCTCCTACATAAACACAACTCCTACAGACACACAACCTACAGACACAACTCCTACAGACACAACTTCCTACAAACACACAACCTACAGACACACAACCTCCTACAGACACAACCTACAGATACACAACTCCTACTACAGACACACAACTCCTACAGACACACAACC
The DNA here is from genome assembly GCF_029030835.1 of Brachyistius frenatus. Classification (NCBI taxonomy): domain Eukaryota; kingdom Metazoa; phylum Chordata; class Actinopteri; family Embiotocidae; genus Brachyistius; species Brachyistius frenatus. Next base: position 130,446 of record NW_027211042.1, read on the forward strand.
TACAGACACAACTCCTATAGACACAACCTCCTAAAAACACAACCTACAGACACACAACTCTTCCTACAAACTACAGACGAACAACTCCTACAGACACAAGACCTACAGACACACGAGTCCTACAAACACAACCTACAGAGACACAACTCCAACAGACATACAAATTACTGACAACTCCTCCTTCAGGCACTAAACTCTTCCTACAGACACAAACTGCAGACACACAACTTGCAGACACAACTCCTCCTACAGACATACAACCTACAGACACAACTCATCCTTCAGACACACATCTCCTCCTACATACACACAAACTACAGACACACAACTTCCTACAGAAACAACCTACAGACACAACTCCTCCTACACATGCACAAACTAGATACACAACCTCTTACAGACACACAACTCCTGCAGACACACAACCCCTACAAACACACAACCTACAGACACACATCTCCTCCTACAGACACACAAACTACAGACACACAACTCCCACAAACAACCTGCAGACACACAACTCCTACAGACACAGAAACTACAGGCACAGCTCCTACAGACAAAAACTAAACACACAACTCCTACAAACACACAACCTACAGACACACATCTCCTACAGACACACAAACTACAGACACACAACTCCCACAAACACAACCTACAGACACACAAACTACAGACACACAACTCTTACAAACACACAACTCCTCCTACAGACACAAACTACAGACACAAAACCTACAGACACAACTCCTCCTACAGACACACAAACTATAGACACATAACTACTACAAACACACAACTTCTAAAGACACACAAACTACAGACACAACTCCTACAAACACACAACTCCTCCTACAGACACAAAACTTACAGACACAACCTCCTACAGACACACAACCTACAGACACATAACTCCTCCTTCAGATAAACAAACTAGACACACAACTCCTCCTACAGACACAAACTACAGACACACAACTACTACTACAAAAACACAACTCTTCCTACAGACACACAAACTACAGACGAACAACTCCTACAGACACAAGACCTACAGACACAAGAGTCCTACAAACACAACCTACAGAGACACAACTCCAACAGACATACAAATTACTGACAACTCCTCCTTCAGGCACTAAACTCTTCCTACAGACACAAACTGCAGACACACAACTTGCAGACACAACTCCTCCTACAGACATACAACCTACAGACACAACTCATCCTTCAGACACACATCTCCTCCTACATACACACAAACTACAGACACACAACTTCCTACAGAAACAACCTACAGACACAATTCCTCCTACACATGCACAAACTAGATACACAACCTCCTACAGACACACAACTCCTACAGACATACAAACTACTGACAACTCCTCCTTCAGGCACAAAACTCTTCCTACAGACACAACTCATCCTTCAGACACACATCTCCTCCTTCATACACACAAACTACAGACACACCACTTCCTACAGAAACAACCTACAGACACACAACTCCTACACATGCACAAACTAGACACACAACTCCTACAGACACACAACTCCCACAAACATAACCTGCAGACACACAACCTCCTACAGACATACAAACTACTGACAACTCCTCCTTCAGGCACAAAACTCTTCCTACAGAGACAACTCATCCTTCAGACACACATCTCCTCCTACATACACACAAACTACAGACACACCACTTCCTACAGAAACAACCTACAGACACACAACTCCTACACATGCACAAACTAGACACACAACCTCCAACAGACACACAACTCCTACAGACACAGAAACTACAGGCACAGCTCCTACAGACAAAAACTAAACACACAACTCCTACAAACACACAACCTACAGACATACATCTCCTACAGACACACAAACTACAGACACACAACTCCCACAAACACAACCTACAGACACACAAACTACAGACACACAACTCCTCCTACAGACACAAACTACAGACACAAAACCTACAGACAACTCCTCCTACAGACACACAAACTATAGACACAGAACTACTACAAACACACAACTTCTAAAGACACACAAACTACAGACACAACTCCTACAAACACACAACTCCTCCTACAGACACACAAACTATAGACACAGAACTACTACAAACACAACTTCTAAAGACACACAAACTACAGACACAACTCCTACAAACACACAACTCCTCCTACAGACACAAAACTTACAGACACAACCTCCTACAGACACACAACATACAAACACATAACTCCTCATTCAGATAAACAAACTACAGACACACAACTACTACAGAAACACAACTCCTATAGACACAAACTACAGACACACAACTCCTCCTTCAGACACAACTCCTACACACAAACTACAGACACATAACTCCTACAGACACAAACTAACGACACACAGCTCCTCCTACATAAACACAACTCCTACAGACACACAACCTACAGACACAACTCCTACAGACACAACTTCCTACAAACACACAACCTACAGACACACAACCTCCTACAGACACAACCTACAGATACACAACTCCTACTACAGACACACAACTCCTACAGACACACAACCTACAGACACAACTCCTATAGACACAACCTCCTAAAAACACAACCTACAGACACACAACTCTTCCTACAAACTACAGACGAACAACTCCTACAGACACAAGACCTACAGACACACGAGTCCTACAAACACAACCTACAGAGACACAACTCCAACAGACATACAAATTACTGACAACTCCTCCTTCAGGCACTAAACTCTTCCTACAGACACAAACTGCAGACACACAACTTGCAGACACAACTCCTCCTACAGACATACAACCTACAGACACAACTCATCCTTCAGACACACATCTCCTCCTACATACACACAAACTACAGACACACAACTTCCTACAGAAACAACCTACAGACACAACTCCTCCTACACATGCACAAACTAGATACACAACCTCTTACAGACACACAACTCCTGCAGACACACAACCCCTACAAACACACAACCTACAGACACACATCTCCTCCTACAGACACACAACTCCCACAAACAACCTGCAGACACACAACTCCTACAGACACAGAAACTACAGGCACAGCTCCTACAGACAAAAACTAAACACACAACTCCTACAAACACACAACCTACAGACACACATCTCCTACAGACACACAAACTACAGACACACAACTCCCACAAACACAACCTACAGACACACAAACTACAGACACACAACTCTTACAAACACACAACTCCTCCTACAGACACAAACTACAGACACAAAACCTACAGACACAACTCCTCCTACAGACACACAAACTATAGACACATAACTACTACAAACACACAACTTCTAAAGACACACAAACTACAGACACAACTCCTACAAACACACAACTCCTCCTACAGACACAAAACTTACAGACACAACCTCCTACAGACACACAACCTACAGACACATAACTCCTCCTTCAGATAAACAAACTAGACACACAACTCCTCCTACAGACACAAACTACAGACACACAACTACTACTACAAAAACACAACTCTTCCTACAGACACACAAACTACAGACGAACAACTCCTACAGACACAAGACCTACAGACACAAGAGTCCTACAAACACAACCTACAGAGACACAACTCCAACAGACATACAAATTACTGACAACTCCTCCTTCAGGCACTAAACTCTTCCTACAGACACAAACTGCAGACACACAACTTGCAGACACAACTCCTCCTACAGACATACAACCTACAGACACAACTCATCCTTCAGACACACATCTCCTCCTACATACACACAAACTACAGACACACAACTTCCTACAGAAACAACCTACAGACACAATTCCTCCTACACATGCACAAACTAGATACACAACCTCCTACAGACACACAACTCCTACAGACATACAAACTACTGACAACTCCTCCTTCAGGCACAAAACTCTTCCTACAGACACAACTCATCCTTCAGACACACATCTCCTCCTTCATACACACAAACTACAGACACACCACTTCCTACAGAAACAACCTACAGACACACAACTCCTACACATGCACAAACTAGACACACAACTCCTACAGACACACAACTCCCACAAACATAACCTGCAGACACACAACCTCCTACAGACATACAAACTACTGACAACTCCTCCTTCAGGCACAAAACTCTTCCTACAGAGACAACTCATCCTTCAGACACACATCTCCTCCTACATACACACAAACTACAGACACACCACTTCCTACAGAAACAACCTACAGACACACAACTCCTACACATGCACAAACTAGACACACAACCTCCAACAGACACACAACTCCTACAGACACAGAAACTACAGGCACAGCTCCTACAGACAAAAACTAAACACACAACTCCTACAAACACACAACCTACAGACATACATCTCCTACAGACACACAAACTACAGACACACAACTCCCACAAACACAACCTACAGACACACAAACTACAGACACACAACTCCTCCTACAGACACAAACTACAGACACAAAACCTACAGACAACTCCTCCTACAGACACACAAACTATAGACACAGAACTACTACAAACACACAACTTCTAAAGACACACAAACTACAGACACAACTCCTACAAACACACAACTCCTCCTACAGACACACAAACTATAGACACAGAACTACTACAAACACAACTTCTAAAGACACACAAACTACAGACACAACTCCTACAAACACACAACTCCTCCTACAGACACAAAACTTACAGACACAACCTCCTACAGACACACAACATACAAACACATAACTCCTCATTCAGATAAACAAACTACAGACACACAACTACTACAGAAACACAACTCCTATAGACACAAACTACAGACACACAACTCCTCCTTCAGACACAACTCCTACACACAAACTACAGACACATAACTCCTACAGACACAAACTAACGACACACAGCTCCTCCTACATAAACACAACTCCTACAGACACACAACCTACAGACACAACTCCTACAGACACAACTTCCTACAAACACACAACCTACAGACACACAACCTCCTACAGACACAACCTACAGATACACAACTCCTACTACAGACACACAACTCCTACAGACACAACTCCTATAGACACAACCTCCTAAAAACACAACCTACAGACACACAACTCTTCCTACAAACTACAGACGAACAACTCCTACAGACACAAGACCTACAGACACACGAGTCCTACAAACACAACCTACAGAGACACAACTCCAACAGACATACAAATTACTGACAACTCCTCCTTCAGGCACTAAACTCTTCCTACAGACACAAACTGCAGACACACAACTTGCAGACACAACTCCTCCTACAGACATACAACCTACAGACACAACTCATCCTTCAGACACACATCTCCTCCTACATACACACAAACTACAGACACACAACTTCCTACAGAAACAACCTACAGACACAACTCCTCCTACACATGCACAAACTAGATACACAACCTCTTACAGACACACAACTCCTGCAGACACACAACCCCTACAAACACACAACCTACAGACACACATCTCCTCCTACAGACACACAACTACAGACACACATCTCCTCCTACAGACAAACAACCTGCAGACACACAACTCCTACAGACACAGAAACTACAGGCACAGCTCCTACAGACAAAAACTAAACACACAACTCCTACAAACACACAACCTACAGACACACATCTCCTACAGACACACAAACTACAGACACACAACTCCCACAAACACAACCTACAGACACACAAACTACAGACACACAACTCTTACAAACACACAACTCCTCCTACAGACACAAACTACAGACACAAAACCTACAGACACAACTCCTCCTACAGACACACAAACTATAGACACATAACTACTACAAACACACAACTTCTAAAGACACACAAACTACAGACACAACTCCTACAAACACACAACTCCTCCTACAGACACAAAACTTACAGACACACAACCTCCTACAGACACACAACCTACAGACACATAACTCCTCCTTCAGATAAACAAACTAGACACACAACTCCTCCTACAGACACAAACTACAGACACACAACTACTACTACAAAAACACAACTCTTCCTACAGACACACAAACTACAGACGAACAAAACCTACAGACACAACTCCTACAAACACAACCTACAGACACACAGCTCTTACAGACATACAAACTACAGACAGAACTCCTCCTTCAGGCACACAACTCTTCCTACAGACACAAACTACAGACACACAACTTACAGACACAACTCCTCCTACAGACACACAACTCATTCAAACACAACTCCTCCTACAGACACACAACTCCTATAGACACACACATTACAGACACACAACTCCTACAGACACACAACTCCTACAAACACAACCTACAGACACAGCTCCTACAAGCACACAACTTACAGACACACAACTCCTACAAACACACAACCTGCAGACACACAACTCCTCTTACACATGCACAAACTAGACACACAACCTCCTACAGACACACAACTCCTACAGACACATAAACTACAGACACAACTCCTACAGACAAAAACTACAGACACACAACTCCTACAAACACACAACCTACAGACACACATCTCCTCCTATAGACACACAAACTACAGACACATAACTCCCACAAACACAACCTACAGACACACAACTCCTACAGACATACAAACTACCGACACAACTCCTCCTTCAGGCACAAAACTCTTCCTACAGACACAAACTACAGACACAACTCCTACAAGCACACAACTTACAAACACACAACTCCTCCTTCAGTCACAACTCCTCCTACAGACACACAACTTACAGACACAACTCATCCTTCAGACACACATCTCCTCCTACAGACACACAAACTACAGACACATAACTCCCACAAACACAATCTATAGACACACAACTCCTACAGACACACAAACTACAGACACAACTCCTACAAACACACAACTCCTCCTACAGACATAAAACTTACAGACACACATAACCTACAGACACATACCTCCTCCTTCAGATAAACAAACTAGACACACAACTCCTCCTACAGACACACAACTCATCCTGTAGACACAACTCTTCCAGACACAGAACTCCTCCTACAGACACACAACTCCAACAAACATTAAATTATTGTATATATATATATATATATATATATATATATATACAATAATTTAATGTAAATACAATATATATATTGTATTTTATTACATATTATTATTTAATAATACAGACTGGACCGGTTATGCCTGAATACGTGTCCACCCCTGACAGGGAGGACTGGTAGTTAATGGTCCCATCAGTTTGAACATGGTAGTTAATGGTCGCAAATTTTTAAACATGGTAGTTAATGGTCCCATCGGTTTGAACATGGTAGTTAATGGTCCCATCGGTTTGAACATGGTAGTTAATGGTCTTATCGGTTTGAACATGGTAGTTAATGGTCCCATCAGTTTGAACATGGTAGTTAATGGTCCCATCAGTTTAAACATGGTAGTTAATGGTCCCATCGGTTTGAACGTGGTAGTTAATGGTCCCATCGGTTTGAACGTGGTAGTTAATGGTCCCATCAGTTTAAACATGGTAGTTAATGGTCCCATCAGTTTGAACATGGTAGTTAATGGTCCCATCAGTTTAAACATGGTAGTTAATGGTCCCATCAGTTTGAACATGGTAGTTAATGGTCTTATCGGTTTGAACATGGTAGTTAATGGTCCCATCAGTTTGAACATGGTAGTTAATGGTCCCATCAGTTTAAACATGGTAGTTAATGGTCCCATCGGTTTGAACATGGTAGTTAATGGTCTTATCGGTTTGAACATGGTAGCTAATGGTCCCATCAGTTTGAACATGGTAGTTAATGGTCCCATCGGTTTGAATATGGTAGTTAATGGTCCCATCGGTTTACAAAGCGGCCACTGGGTTCATTATTGGTCTTCTGGTCTGTGCTGTTTAAAAAGCTGCAGTCATCTGAGACTGATGAATGATGACAGATTTGTCCACTAAACTTTGATTCAACCAAAAGTATGTCCATAGAAGGTTTAAAGGTTTCCTCATTAAAGCTGACGAAGCTAATAAACAGCAAGAATAAATAAAGATTGAACGCGTGTTTCTGTGTCTTTGATCTGAGGTGGTAAAACTGTCCTGGATGACTGAAAATATTTATCACCATCAAACTTTGGAATCTTTCTTCTCTGGTTGTTTTCAGGCTCCAGGAGAAGATCTCGAGGTGAAAAGAAATAATCCATCAACAGAGGGACCGTGGCCGAAATGGGGCGATGTTCCTGTTGCTTGTGAACTGTGGAAAGGAAGCAACCACGAGGACGAAGAAACAGCCAGCCGACGGAGGAGGAGGAGAGGGGGTGTGGGTGGGGAGGGCATTCGGGATGGCGAATGGAAACGAGAGCAGCGAGGGTCCTGGGGGGCCGATGGCGGCGGTGGTGTCCACTGCAGGAGGACTGGTAGCAGAGAGTTCTTCCTCTGCTGTGTCCACCTACGTGAAGCTGCTGCTACTGGGTCTGATCATCGTTGTCAGCCTGCTAGGGAACCTTCTGGTGTCTCTGCTGGTGCTACGCGACCAGGCTCTGCACAAGGCGCCCTACTACTTCCTGCTTGACCTTTGCCTGGCCGACACCATTCGCTCAGCCATCTGCTTCCCCTTCGTGCTGGTGTCCATAAAGAACGGCTCGGCCTGGACCTACAGCGTGCTGAGCTGTAAAGTGGTGGCCTTCATGGCGGTGCTCTTCTGCTTCCACGCCGCCTTCATGCTCTTCTGTATCAGCGTGACTCGCTACATGGCCATCGCGCACCACCGCTTCTACTACAAGCGCATGACGTTCTGGACCTGCGTGGCCGTGGTGTGCATGGTGTGGACGCTGTCTGTGGCCATGGCGTTCCCGCCGGTTTTTGACGTGGGCACCTACAAATTCATCCGAGAGGAGGACCAGTGCATCTTTGAGCATCGCTACTTCAAAGCCAACGATACGCTGGGCTTCATGCTAATGCTAGCTGTGCTCATCGTGGCCACACACGTCGTCTACATGAAGTTACTTCTGTTCGAGTACAAACACCGCAAGATGAAGCCGGTCCAGATGGTGCCGGCTATTAGTCAGAACTGGACCTTTCATGGACCGGGGGCTACAGGCCAAGCGGCAGCCAACTGGATTGCGGGCTTTGGAAGGGGTCCGATGCCGCCCACCCTCCTGGGAATCCGGCAGAACTTGCACACCCAGAACCGGCGCCTGTTGGGTATGGAGGAGTTCAGAGCAGAGAAGCAGCTGGGCCGGATGTTCTACGTGATCACCCTGCTGTTCCTGCTACTCTGGTCTCCATACATCGTGGCCTGCTATTGGAGGGTGTTCGTCAAGGCGTGCACCATCCCACACCGGTACCTGTCCACCACGGTGTGGATGAGCTTCGCCCAGGCGGGGGTCAACCCTGTCGTCTGCTTCCTCCTCAACAAAGACTTGAAGAAAGGACTCCTCTCCCACCTACCAGCCCGCTGCAGGACTAAACCTCATCTGCCACGAGAGCCTTACTGTGTCATGTAACCCCAGCTGATGATCGGGGTGAGGGGGGGGGGACGTGGGGGAGTGGATATTTGTATTTGTGTCTGCTTGAGTCTTTGTGGCATTGAGGGTGTCGGTCAGTGAGTGTAGTGGAACAAACGGAGTATGAACCATCGAACAACTCAACCGCTTTTAAAAACAAGAGAAAAATATGCAAGAAACCAGTCAGACAGTAAACAGAACCAGTCAGTCACAACCAGTCAGTCAGAATCAGTCAGTCACAACCAGTCACAACCAGTCAATCACAACCAGTCAGTCAGAATCAGTCAGTCACAACCAGTCAGTCAGAATCAGTCAGTCACAACCAGTCAATCACAACCAGTCAGTCAGAATCAGTCAGTCACAACCAGTCACAACCAGTCAGTTAGAACCAGTCACAACCAGTCAGTCAGAATCAGTCAGTCACAACCAGTCAGTTAGAACCAGTCACAACCAGTTAGAACCAGTCACAACCAGTCAGTTAGGACCAGTCAGTCACAACCAGTCAGTTAGAACCAGTCACAACCAGTCAGTTAGAACCAGTCAGTTAGAACCAGTCAGTCAGAACCAGTCAGTCAGAACCCGTCAGTCAGAACCAGTCAGTTAAAACCAGTCAGTCAGAACCAGCCAGAACCAGTCTGTGTAATGTTGGTACCTTGTCCAGTTCCAGTGTAAACAGGGTTTCCTGTCTCCATGTCTGTCAGTGAGGAAGATAAAACTGTGATGTTCCTCCAAAACCTTGTCTGGTTGTTTCTCCTTCATGCAACACAAAACCTTCTTCTGCTCACCAAAAACTGACTGACTCCTGTGTTCTGTGACCCATCAGGGTTCTGGTGGTACCTGGTACCACACGTCCTGATGTTAGAGCAGGTAACTTAGTGTAACCCTGTAGATTCAGTGAGGAGGGACTGAATCCAAATGAACTGCAGGAGTTAAATCATTAGATGAAGTCAACATTTTAACTTTCTGTCCCACATATTAAAAAGTTCCATTTCATCCTGATGATTGTAAACAGTTCAACTTCTCCAGTTAAAGGCAGCTCAGATAAATGTGGTCAAATACCGCTGTTTGATGGAGTCCAGCTGAAGTCTTCATCAGTCCTGTGGTGATGGTTATCACTGAAGGGGGGGCGCACTTCCACTGCTTTATATATGACACTTCCACTGCTATATATGACACTTCCACTGCTTTATATATGACACTTCCACTGCTTTATATATGACACTTCCACTGCTTTATATATGACACTTCCACTGCTATATATGACACTTCCACTGCTTTATATATGACACTTCCACTGCTTTATATATGACACTTCCACTGCTATATATGACACTTCCACTGCTATATATATGAAACTTCCACTGCTTTATATATGACACTTCCACTGCTATATATGACACTTCCACTGCTTTATATATGACACTTCCACTGCTTTATATATGACACTTCCACTGCTATATATGACACTTCCACTACTTTATATATGACACTTCCACTGCTTTATATATGACACTTCCACTGCTATATATGACACTTCCACTACTTTATATATGACACTTCCACTGCTTTATATATGACACTTCCACTACTTTATATATGACACTTCCACTGCTTTATATATGACACTTCCACTGCTTTATATATGACACTTCCACTGGTATATATGACACTTCCACTGCTTTATATATGACACTTCCACTGCTATATATGACACTTCCACTGCTTGATATATGACACTTCCACTGCTTTATATATGACACTTCCACTGCTATATATGACACTTCCACTGCTTTATATATGAAACTTCCACTGCTTTATATATGACACTTCCACTGCTATATATGACACTTCCACTGTTTTATATATGACACTTCCACTGCTTTGACTGAGAATTTGTCGACATCAAGAGCGCGTTAACAGCTCGTAGCGTGTGAAGCTGATGATTTGGCATTAAATAACTAAATCAGAGCACTGCCCCTTTTTTAGGGAGTTTCCTGTCTGTCTGTGTCGTGTGTTTTAGTTTCAGATGTTGAATATTTTGGTAAAATACACACAAGACAACAGGAAGTACTTCATCTTCATAACAACATGTCATGAGTCATTATTCAGTAGTTCTGGGATACTGACGAATGTCACCTTGTTTTCACACTGAATACACTACTTTAACATTTAACTGGACATTTTATATTCATTCACTACTTTTTTTTAATGAATATAATTAATTTTTATTTAAATTTATCAATGTTTTTTTAACGTAAAATGTCTGAGTTGAATTAACAAATGAAACAATAAAATTCAGTTGTACAAGAACAAAATATAGAAGGCTCCACCAGAGGGTGCTGTGCAACAGCTATCTTTGAGGTTGCTGCTCTGCTGAACTGTGGTGGCATGAAGGTGGAGGGTGAAGAAAGGTGTTTTTACTCAGTCTGAAAAATTTGTGGTGTGACAAACTGCAGCAATTAGCGCACATGTTCATACTGTCTTTTAGTTTTTCAGTTGCAGTCAGCAGAAGTGATGCACAGAGAGTCATAGTTACTGTTGGTAACATCAGTTGTGTGCTCTAGACAGATGCACAAAATGATGAACAGATGCTTGTTGATGCTGGCAATCAGTTCCAGGTTTTCCACATTAGATCTCATCAATAAAGAGTCTGATTAGTAACGAGGTCAGTCGGAACCACAGAGGAGAGAAAATCTGCACCGCTCCATATCAGCAGGATCACACTGTGGAACACTCTTTTCTGTCCTGCAGACTTTATAATCATGAAATATGGACTCAGGTCAGTTTAGGTTTACCTCAGCAGCTGTCTGCTTGGTTGCTGCCATCGGTGTAATGAGACAGAACAGTGTGACAGTCATAACCCATAGTGACACCTCCTTTCGCTATGTGTCGGATGCATTCAGACAACAGTAGTTAATGGGTGAATCCCAGAACCAATCACCTCCCCTCTCTCAACAATCTATTTTTACTTCACAGAAAGTTGGAAGCAATAGATTCATTATTTTGTATTCAGCGATCCATCTGGTTATACTCTCCGGGTGCATCATACTTTATATGGAAGGTTTGAAAGGGGAAACTAGTTCATATTTAAAAATCAAAGATTGTAACTCCACACTGTAAATAGTCAAGAATGTGTGTGTTGTTCTTTGAGGCTTGAATATTAGCCTAGTTGCATGTACAACCTCGTTTCCAAAAAAGTTTGGACTTCGTGTAAAATGTAAATAAAAACAGAATGCAATGATTTGCAAATCACATAAACCCAAATTTAATCAAAATTAGACCAAAGACAACATTTCAAATGTTGAAACGTAGGAAATGTATTGTTCTATGAAATATAGATGCTTATTTTTAATTCAATGCCTGCAACAGGTCTCTAAAAAGTTGTGACAGGATCAACAAAAGACTGGAAAAGTTGTGTAAAGATTAAAAAAAAAAAAAACACCTGGTGGAACATCTGACAACTAATGAGGTTACCATGGCAACAGATCAATAACATGATTGGGTATAAAAGATGATTTCAGAGAGGCAGAGTCTCAGCAGTGAAGATGGGGAGAGGTTCACCACTCTGAAAGACTGTGTTGGAAAATAGTTGAACAATCTAAGAATAATGTTCCTCAACGTAAAACTACAAAGAATTAGTGGATTTCATCGTCTACGGTTCATAATATCATTAAAAGATTCAGAGAATCTGGAGAAATCTCTGAACACAAGGGACAAGGATGGAAACCAATATTGGATGGTGGTGATCTTCGGGCCCTCAGGCAGCACTGCATTAAAAACACACTATTCTGGAATGGAAATCACTGCATGGGCTCAGGAACACTTGTGAAAACCATCGTCTGTGAACACAGTTCATCGCTGCGTCCACAAATGCAGGTTAAAACTCTCTCCCTCTCTCCCCATCTTCACTGCTGAGACTCCACCTCTCCGAAATCATCTTTTTATACCCAATCATGTTACTTATCTGTTGCCATGGTTATCTGATTAGTTGTCAGATGTTCCAGCAGGTGTTTTAAACTTCTTTTTTTTTTTTTTATCTTACCTACCTACCTAATCCCTGAGGGGAAATTTTTTTATTTATATTTATACAACTTTTCCAGTCTTTTGTTGATCCTGTCACAACTTTTTAGAGACATGTTGTTGCCATCAAATTCAGATATTTTATATAAAACAATGACATTTCTCAGTTTCAACATATGATATGTTGTCTTTGGTCTATTTTCAATTAAATATGAGTTTATGTGATTGGCAAATAATTCAATTCAGTTTTTATTTACATTTTATACAAAGTCTAACTTTCTTGGAAACGGGGATGTGGTGGCGGGGCATGGTTTGGCTCAGCTGCAGGAGGGACTGATTGGGGGAGCGGTTCAGGGAACGGTGCCTGGAAGATGTTTAATTAGCCCCAGCTGAGTCAAATCCCTGATTGTCCCTGTCTTCTCCTTAAAAACCCAAGCAGCAGGACACCAGGTCTCTCACTCCTAGGGACATGGAACAGAAGGCTGGCTGCGGACAGGTCGTGTGGCATGTGCTCAAATGCCTGGCAGGAGAGCACAAGAGTTCAAAGTTATTGTTTGTGTGGAATAAACAAGTTGGAAAATTGTACTTTGGTGGATTGTTGTGTTCGGCCGAGAGAATATATATATGATAATAATATTTAAATGTAATAGAGAGAGAGGATGAATTATTGGGTTATTGGATGGATTCTCTTGAAATTTGGTTCAGCATGACTTGCAATAACCTTGTGATCCTTTCAGTCTTCACGTAACGTCATTATTGAATAAAGACTTCAGTTCAGTATAATTCATGAATTAGCTGCAGAGCTGAAGACAGCAGTACCTCTCAGATAGACCTGCAAACAGCCACTGACTTGTAATCAGGTTTGGAGCTGAATTTAAAGTTAAGAATTTCACTGAGTACATTTTCTCAGTGGACTTTTTGACTTCAGGATGGCTTGTTACTGAATCACATTTCCATTCCTAAACCAAAACAAATTCATACATGGAAATGCGGCTTTTGCCTTTAAATTAATCTTCATCCGTACAGTTCAGTGTCTCATCTTATTCTCCTGTAGCTGGTGATTGTCCACTCCGTGTGTCATGTCAGATAAAGTGATCACTGTGACTTTGTAGCATGAAATCAGGTGAACAGCAGGGATGAATAACGTAGAGGCAGATATGACCAAACAGACGCAGTGAAGGAGACGGATCAGGTTTCCTCATATCATCACCAGGCTGATGATGTATGTCGATGAACAGAGGATCTCTACAGGACGTATACTGTTCTGCACCCAACATTAAAGCAAAAAAAAAACCCCAAAAAACTAAATTCTTCATATGAAAAAAGAGTTTATTTGTCTTTAACAGGCCACATGCAGTTACAGTAAGTAGTTGTTTCAGTCTGTAATGGACTTCACTATAAAGCTGACAAACTGTTTGTCACTTCAAATGGAGAAACACACGAGATATTCATTCATGCAAAATCATACTTCTCCAAACTCTTTGTTTGCATCTTCAGTTCCAACATCAGAATCCAGCATGTGTCCAAGGAAACTGTCCGACTACCCTGGTAGGAAATAATAAACATAAAGAGAAGCTAGTGTTGTTACATAAAACCGGAAAGCATTCATGCATATTTATTTCATTTTAAAAGTGTCATTAAAACATAGTAGACACAATACTGATGATTCTGATTAAATTGGTCAAATCTATGTAGATCTACAGGATCATTTTTACACTGCAAATCCATTCTGTCTTCACATTTTGCTCTCAGATGGAAAGTGAATAAGAGTTGTTTTTTTTCCAAAATAATGAAGATTTGATTTACAATAGAAAGTGTTCATTTACGAGTGAATGTGCTCAGCTACTTAGTGCACAGATAAAATTTTAAAAAGAGCAAAGTCCAGGGCACTCTAAAATAAGGTGGTATTGCATGTAAAAACCAAACAGTTTTAACATGTACTAGGCTTTATTTGTAGTATTTCCATTTGAATAAAGAAGAGTGACTTGGACTTTGTTCTTTTTGAGATTTTTGTGTCTCCCTTCCAAAGAGCACCTTCATGACAGGATTTTAACTTCTGAGAACTTCGGACATTTTCCTGTTTCATAGAAAAAATCTCTGGGAGTGTCCAAAGTGGACAACTTTTACACATCTGGTCACAAGAACATTTTAACCAGACAGTGAGGAACGGACAGGACAAGAACAGACTGTCACATGACTGAAAATAACAAATCATCCTCTGGAGTAAGTTAATAATCAATTTCATTTCTATGATTGTAAATCAGAGCCCACGTGCATACAATCTTATCTCTGAGGGTTAATATTCCAGCTGAGATTTTCCAGTGAAATAATTAATTTCTTTGTGTGACTAATTTAAATTCAGTCTTACCTCTCCCATTGTTGCATCCCAGACCGCTGGCATTTCCTATTCGATCCATTCTGGCTCCAAAGCAGCCTGAGGCCCGTTTCCTGGCAGTCATGAGCAGGTCCTGCAGGCGGCTCCTCTGACTCACAGTCCTGCTGTGGCCCTCAGTTGGTTGAGATCTTTCCGGTATCACTGGTTCCTGGTTCCTCTCTTGGTCCAGGCCCCATCCTTGGCTGCGCTCAGGGTCTTGGTTTGTCCCTTCATAATCGGTTTCAGGGTCGTCCTCCTGGGCTGCTTCAGTCAGAGTCTCCTCAAAACGCTCCAGTAAAGACTGTTGTGAAAAGAGAAGGTTTAGAGTCAAATCCCAAACTGCTTACATTCTCTCAGTATGTTCTCTCAGAGCTAGAAGAGCATGCTGATTGTAAACCACTAAACAGGTAGTGAATCAGCCTCCATGATGCTGCCACCACCATGCTTCACTGTATGGAGGGTATCAGCTCAGTGATGAGCAGCTCCTCTGTCCTCCCATCTCTGAAGAGGACTTCTGGAGCTCTGTCAGACATCCTGGTCCTATTTGATCAGTGACATGGGCGGAGCTAGGATAGCAATCTGTCCCTCATCACAGTTTTATCAAAGAGGGTTACAGACAGTTTACTGGACTTTATAGTTTGGTTTTTGAAATAACATCAGTGTAATCTGTGAGATCTTATAAACACAAGTGAAAAAGTGAGACACATCTCCAGGATAATTGAAAAGCCACAGCAAAAGGTCAGAATCCATTTTCACATTGTCATGATGAATTATTGGATATAGATTAATGGGCAAAAATGTAAACTATTTAAATCTAAAACAGAATAAAGCAAAGAGTGAAGAGGTCTGCATATTTTTTAAATTCATTGTATGTAAGAGTGATGAAGTTATTTCAACATCCAAAATGCACAAGGATAAGGATGTTTATTGTCATCGTAAAAAGATACAACGAAATTTAGTTGTCAACTTATCAGTTCAGCAGCAGAACAAGGTAAAAGATGTTTAAAAACAACTATGATAAAACAAGACATTACTGATTTAAAACAAGACATTAAATAAATAAATAAAAGATGAAACACATTCATCAACGGCTTTAAAGTGACAAAGTGCTTTGTTAAAGTGTCGTTTTACTGCCTATTTTTGGTTCTCAGCAGCATTGTCCAGTGTGAGCTGGGCGGGTGGGGTGGGGTTGTAGGCAACCGCCCTGGGGAAAAAGCTGTTCCTCAGCCTGTTAGTTCGGGTTTTGACTGTCCTGAATCTTTTTCCTGATGGCAGGGGAACAAACAGAGAGTGACCTGGGTGTGTGATGTCTTTTCTGATGTTGCTGGCCTTCTTCTGGAGGCGGCCAGCATACACAGTGTCCATGTCAGGGAGGGTAACTCCCACAATTCTCTGGAAGAATCCACTGAAAATATCATTGTCTCTAGCATGTACACTCAACAAAAACATAGATGCAACATCTTTTTACTCCCATTTTTCATGATTTGAAGATCTCACACTTTTTTTTTTTTTTTCATAGTTTGGTCACAAAGTTGGTAAAATCTGTGTCAGTGAACACTTCACCTTTGCTGAAACAACCCCTCCACCTGACAGTGTGGCTCATCAACATACTGATTAAACAGGATTATTGCACAAATGTGACAAGTCACAATAAAAGTCACTCCAAAATGTGCAGGAAGGTTTCAGTGAAGCTGATCAGAGTGCTGTTCATCCTCTCCAAGGTCTTCACCTGCCTGCAGGTCATCAGGGAAACCGAATGTAGTAGGTAAATGTTCTCCTTTGATGATGTCGGGCTCTTTGGAGAACAGTTCTGAAGTAGTAAGGTGGCGCCGTGCTAGTGGCAGCCTGTTACAGCAGCTCCCCCGAGTGTGTTTTTGTTTTAAGTATTTTTCTTTCTTCTCTCTTCGGAGTTGTTTTTTTTCTTTCACGTGTGTTAAGTGACGGTCAGACAATGGACCGTAACTTTTCCACTTTTCTGGTGGTTCTTCTTTTACTTTTTCCCCTCTTCGTAACGGAGAGCTACGCACAGTGGACCGGGGCCATTGTTTACTCTCGTAATCAGCTGATCGTGCTGAGTAGACCTACTGCTGCTGCCCGGAGCGAGGCCTGAAATCCCGGACGAACTTCAGAGAAGACGTCGGGGTTGCAGAGCTGGAGATAAGATGAAGGCGAAGAGGAGGAGATATAAACCATCGGTACCGGAGATCTTAATGGGGAACGTGAGGTCATTGGCCAACAAGACAGACGAGCTCGGTGCGCTGGTAAAGACCCAGAGGGAATACCGGGAGTGCAGCATCATGTGTTTCACCGAGACATGGCTGCACTCACATCTCCCGGACCACAGCGCGGCCGTACCCGGCTTCAGGACTGTTCGGGGGGACGGAGACGTTGTTCGGAGCGGCAAGAAGAAAGGTGGAGGGATTGAAGTCTATGTGAACGAGAGGTGGTGCAATCCCGACCACATGTGTGTGAAGGAACGTTTCTGTAGCCCGGACATTGAACTGCTAGCCGTGGGGATGCGTCCGTATTATTTGCAGAGGGAGTTCTCATCCGCCATTGTTATCGCTGTGTACGTTCCTCCATCAGCTGACATAGAGGCAGCAGTGGACACCATCCACTCCACTGTGTCCAAACTTCAGACTAAGCATCCCAGTGCATTTTTGTTAGTTGCTGGAGACTTTAACCAGTCTGGATAAAGTACTGCCAACTTTGCACCACTATGTTAACCGCCCCACCCGGAACAATAAAACCCTGGACTTACTGTATGCTAATGCCATGGATGCATACAGTGCTACTGCCCTTCCCCCCCTTGGTAGATCAGACCACAACCTGGTCCTGCTGACACCAAAGTATGTTCCTCTGGTGCAGAGGCAGCCTGTAACCACCAGGACTGTGAGGAGGTGGACACAACCTGGAGAGGAACAATCAGGAGGAACCTGGAGAGGAACAACCAGGGGGAACCTGGAGAGGAACAACCAGGGGGAACCTGGAGAGGAACAACCAGGGGGAACCTGGAGAGGAACAATGAGCTAAACTGTTTCTTCAACAGGTTTAGTTCACAGCCCTCATCTGTCTCCTCCACACACCATACCTCCCAAACACCTCCACTGCCTTCCCCCTTCCCCATCTGTCCCCCCTGGTGAGCTGCATGGACACAGAGTCCTCAACTCCAAAGGGCTCTTCCACCATCGACGTCATAACCCCCCTCCCCTCTCTCTGTGACGACTGGCCAGGTGCAGTGCAAGGCTGCAGGACCTGACGGCATCAGCCCCGGGGTCCTGAAGACCTGCGCCGTCCAGCTGGCTGAGGTCCTACAACACCTCTTCAACCTGAGCCTGAAGCAGGAGGAGGTCCCGGTGCTGTGGAAGACGTCCTGCCTGGTTCCTGTCCCCAAGAAGACGACTCCATCTGGCCTCAACGACTACCGACCGGTTGCCCTCACATCTCATGTGATGAAGGTGCTGGAGAGGCTGGTCTTGGCCCACCTCAGGCCGCTGGTGAAATCTTCTCTGGACCCTCTGCAATTTGTGTACCAGCCTCATGTGGGAGTGGACGATGACATCATCTACCTGCTGCAACGAGCTCAGTCTCACCTGGATGGAACCGGTGACTCTGTGAGAATCACTTTCTTTGATTTCTCCAGTGCATTTAACACCATCCAACCACTGCTACTGAGTGAGAAGCTGCGGGTGGTGGGGGTGGACACATCCACCGTCTCCTGGATCACTGACTACCTGACAGGCAGACCACAGTTTGTCCGTCTGGGCAGTGTGCTGTCTGATACGGTGGTCAGTGGTACTGGAGCTCCACAGGGAACTGTTCTGTCTCCCGATGAGTCGACTCTTTTTCTTGAGGAAACTTCGTTCCTTCAATGTGTGCAGCGATATGTTGGAGATGTTCTACCATCTGTTGTGGCTAGTGAACTGTACTTCTAGTAGTCTGCTGGAGGGGAGGGGGGGGGCAGCATTGTCACCGGTGACACCAACAGACTTAACAAACTGGTTAAGAAGGCCGGCTCCATCATCGGCTGCAAACTGGACAGTCTGGAAAAGGTGGTGGAGAGGAGGACGCTTAAGAAACTATTATCCATGTTGGATAATCCTGACCACCCTCTCCACCACCTGCTGCAGGGACAGAGGAGGACGTTCTCCAAAAGACTCCTCCAGCTGCTGTCACAAGGACAGATGCAGGAGATCATTCCTGATACAGGAGATCATTCTTGCTCACTGCAATAAGACTGTACAATAACTCACCTCTGGCAAAATCCATCACACAACAATAACACCGTTGGTTGTCTGTTTTCTTGTTTGTTTAAATATATATATTAAAAAAAATAAAAAAAACTTTGCACTATTGTTTAGTTAGTTTTAATATAATTTAATTATTTATTTTATTCTATTTATTGTATATACTGTGCACTTTTATATTTAATATTTTTTACTGTTATTTTATTGCTTTCCTGTATCTATAATGCTGCTGTAGCGAAAAAATTTCCCTTTGGGGATTAATAAAGTATCTATCTATCTATCTATCTATCTATCTATCTATCTATCTATCTATCTATCTATCTATCTATCTATCTATCTATCTATCTATCTATCTATCTATTCTCAGATGAAGCTTGGTTTACTGACAGATGGCAGACAGTATGTAGGCGAGTGGTTTGCTGATGTAAATGTTGTGAAGTAGTCAGGGTGGTTCATGGTATGGTATGTTTTTGTTTTTGTTAGAGTCACAGTCTTCACTTGTATTAAGTTTTTGCCTATAAACAAGAGCAAATCCAATTAAATTAAGTGACATTTGCTACATATTTTCTGGTGCCCGGCTGAGGCCATATTTAAGGTTTCTGCCTTTGATAAACTTCAGAAAACAGCCTGATCCAATTCATCCCTAACTTTGCCGAATGGCCCTGTCTATTTTTTAAACCTTAAATCATACAAAGTGTTGATATATTGAATGATAAAGGTCTGTAACAGGATTCAACATGTTCCAGGAACTGGTAGAATTTCTGCAAAAAGGAATTATTGTCTGCGTGTTCCAGAAATAATCTCCTCAGACAATCTCTGTGTTAGCGGTGAAGAGTAGCTAACACACTTGCTAACAGCTGTTTGATACAGTGAAAGATCATTTGAATTGTAGCAGAGTTCTGAAGTAAATAGTGCTTATGTCACTCAATAAGTGTGCTGAAGAAACTTTATAATCAGGAAAAGTAAAAGTGTCCCAAGCCAGAGTGCTCACTGATAAGAAGATAATCTGGTCTCCCTGGAGGAACAGAAACAGTTACTGTTAATTTGTAAGAGAATAAATTATGTTGATGTGTTGTAGGTTTTTTTTTTTTTTTTTTTTTTTTTTTTTTAACACTCAGGTGTTAAATAATTCCTGATGTAAACAAGCGTGGTGAAGGAAACAAAGTGCTTGTTGTTTTTGAAAGAGTGGTCTGTGCCGAAAGAGCGGCAATATCATTATTTCCGGAGTGTCTCAGTCTACTGCCAGAACCATGAGTACATTTTGAGATGAGTAAAGCGGTAGAATCAGGAGGCGGTGCTAAGAGTACGTCACCGGTGACGTCCTAGTTCCTCCTTGTGTTATTTTACTGGATATATCTCTGACTCATCTAGTAAAACAATTGGTTTAAGGCAGGGGTGTCAAACTCATTTTAGTTAAGGGGCCACATACTGCCCACTTTGATCTCAAGTGGGCCAGACCAGTAAAATCATAGCATAATAACGACAATATTTCTCTATGTTTAAATCATTGGTGAAGGTTTTTGAATGATAAACCCTATTTTAAGGTCTTTCTACAATAAACTAGAAACATAAAGACCAAAAACTCAGACATCAGCCCACTGTTCATCAGCCTGGGATCTCCTCTGCAGATTCTCTAGCAGTGAGCTGCTGCCTCCGGAGCAGACGTCGCATTTACGCTGTTTTTGAAGCAATTACTGGATCGATTAAAAAAATTACAAAACGTTTGTACTCATAAACCTCCATATTCTCATAGAAATGCAATTTATGTCTTTCTGTAATTTTCACACTTAGCAAAGTCATCCGGCGGGCCGAGCTGGACCCCCTGGCAGGCCGGATTGCATTTGAGTTTAGCACCCAATTGCTTTCATTTTTGGCTACTTGGGGATTCAATTTTTAATCTAATCATAATTTTCAACACTTCCCTGTGATCCCCATATTTTATTCCATTAAACATTATCTTATTATGCCACCACTTCAACCAAAAATTTTCTTTTTATAGAAGAATTATCTTTATGAATAAAATTTGAGTACCCAAATTGAAAAGAAAAAAAAAATCTAAGAAATAAAAAGCAAATAAAGTAAATTCAGTAAAAGAAATGTTTAAAAAAAATGAAATATCAACTATCCAGCCCCAATGTTTTAAATTGCAATTGTTCATTTTAATTCTGAATCTTCAACCTTAAATGCAATTTTTGTATTGCTTTCTTTTGAAAAAAAAAAAAAAAAAAAAAAAAAACTTTGCCCTATTGTTTAGTTAGTTTTAATTTAATTATTCTATTTTATTTTATTCTATTTATTGTATATACTGTGCATTTTTATATTTAATAGTTTTTACTGTTATTTTATTGCTTTCCTGTATCTATAATGCTGCTGTAGCAAAAACATTTCCCCTTGGGGATTAATAAAGTATTTATCTATCTATCTATCTATCTATCTATCTATCTATCTATCTATCTATCTATCTATCTATCTATCTATCTAACTAATAATCTTTTTTTTATGTTTTTGGTTAATTTAGAAGTTTCACCCCAACTATCATTGTGTTCCCCCTCGTTTCATCTGATTAATATTTGCATGTCACCTTAATCTTGCCTGAGCCAAATAATAATTGGCTGAGTAACCTGTGCTCACAACCAACCCCATCACTTGTAAGTGACCAAATTTAATAGAATCCAAATAAGTCAAAGGCTTTCTGCTAACCGAATAAGAACAATCGCAGACCCAAACCAATTAGTCACAAAAGTACTTGAAACCATAGCATAAGTTTTAATAACTGCCTGAGAATTTAAATCATTCACTCATTGATACCTCTTGGCTTCGTTGTTTCCCCTTGTCTATCTCTGCATTTAAAGTCAGACTCATAAATCAAATCACTTCAATGGCAGAAGCAGGTGAAGAAAAGGAGTCTGAGCCAGCCAGTACTGAAACTCTGATCTCTGATGAGACATTGGATATTTTTGACATGGCCATAGTGGAGGCAGGATATTGTGCAACTGCAGAATGAACTCAAACCCCTCAAGCAGGAGCACACAAGTAGACAAAAAGGCCTTTCAGAATTAACTGATGAACTGAATTAGACCATGATTGATCAAGAGAAAGATGAGTTGAAAGAGGAAAATCAAACATTGGAACGATCCCTCCAAGAACGCAAACAAGAGCTCGCTGACATACAAGAACAACAATTCAAAGAAGGAACTCTTGGCATCAAATCACAGTTCTTTAGCCAGGTGACAACATAAATTAATGCAAACCACCAAATCATGACATACATTTATATATACATATACGTATGTATGTATGTTTACAACAAACAGTTTCAGTGAGGACGTTTCTTTTCTAGACTGTTACCACACTGACACCCTGTTTCATGATGAATGTACCTAACCCTCCATAAAGTTCACACACACAGGTGCAAAGATGGTTTCTTACCTGGAGCTGAGCTAAGTCACCTGTAGAGGCGGGCCTTCCCAGTATGTGGCTGCTAACCAGTGTCTGCTGACACAGCAGGGCTAACAGGCCCCACAGGACTGGTGGTCTCATGTTATCCTGCTGCTGCTAGTACTGACCCAACATCCGAACCGCACGATTTATATACAGTCCAACATGCGCGCACACACACACACACACACACACACACACATCAAGCAACAGACAGACAGTGTCAGTGGCTCATCATTTTGTAGATCCCCTCAAGTGCATTCTGACACCTCTGCTTGATAAGGCAGCTGGTCAGATGTCTGTTTAAGTGGTGCTTGGTGGTAGGTGATGTGTGTGTGTGTGTGTGTGTGTCTGTGTATCATCAAGTGTACCAGTAGAAGTGGATGACCTCAGGAGTCATCGTGGATCTCTGAGCTCAGTCGTGGTGTATTGACAGGAATGCAGCATTCACACTTGTGAGACTGAAAAACACCATAGTAGGTGAAAACTGCTGCTGCTGGCTTCCAGAGGTTACCATGGTTTAAATCAGGAGAGGAAGAAAACAATATTAAATATCATCACTGACGACGTACAGTATATATAGTATATATTAAATGTAGCTGAAGGGATGGCTTTGTTTCTTATGTTTCAGTTTCTAAAGTTGGCTGAATAATGTTGTAGCTGTTTGTAAAATTGCATATTAGATTTGTTTATTTTTATCTTAAGTTAAGGCTTCAGCTGAATACCAGCAATATAGCACATACACTTCATGGAACAATGATTGATGATGCCAAATATTGAAGCAGATCATTACTACTGAGAACTGAAGGCTCCAAAGAGTGACTGTCTGTCAGGCTGCTACAGAGCTGAAAACAAAGTTTTTCTTGTTGTCTTCTTTTAATGTTCAATAATATGCAGTTAAGGCATCACACAGGCTTTCTTATTTGATCTTAGACTATCTGTTCAGACCAGGTGATTCTTCTTATTAGAGTTTTACATAGAGTAAGGCTGCAGCACTATCAACGGGAGGATCCACTTGCTTGTTTGGTCACCTGTAAAGAAGCTGCCGAGAAGTGTGTCCGACTGTAACTCTGTATTCTGGTCTAAACTCTGGGCTGTCATGTTTCAGGGTTTATATTGAACTCAGCCATAATTCTAGAAATGAGAGCTGCACTGTCCAAAGTGGGATGGATGCTGTCTCTCCGTGTCAGATCAAGTTTTCCTAAAGAGTTTTTCATCAGTAAATGAACACATCGTTAGCTGGACACCACCTAAACGTCATCACTGGTCAGATCAGGCAAAGGTCACAAGAAAACTATTGAGTCTGACATTGTTTT
Source organism: Brachyistius frenatus (assembly GCF_029030835.1). Taxonomy (NCBI): domain Eukaryota; kingdom Metazoa; phylum Chordata; class Actinopteri; family Embiotocidae; genus Brachyistius; species Brachyistius frenatus. The sequence goes on from NW_027211042.1 coordinate 155,474, forward strand.
GGCAAAGTTACACACCAATACCATGTTGATGCTGACCACAATCACCTTGGCAGAGAACCACCTCGCTGTCCATCCCAGCGGTCGGTGGGACAGCGGTCGACTTCCGCCCCTTGGAGGAAGTTACATCAGCAGCTCCTGGCTAGGCCCCTACCAGCTCCGCAGTCACCACCCCTCCTTCATTCCTCCGATCCACAGGTCCCAGCAAACACCAGCACTCTACAGGGGGCCCCTCAAACGTCAGGGCAGGAGTGTTGGAGGTCCACCCGTTCCCTTAAATAGCGTGTAGCATTTTTCCTTACTATTAGTTAGGGTGAATTGTTACAGAGTGGTGGCCTGTACGGGGAATGCTGGATTATTTTGTTAATTTTTTGATATTGCCGTTAATGGTTTTACGTTTTGCTTGACCTGTTTCCGGGGATTTTTTGTTTAGAAATCCAGAAGATGGCATTTGTTTGTAGTTTGTAAATTAAGTAGGCCCCAGTGTTGAATTAATATTATAAAGAGTTGCCCATAATAGGTAAATTAGAGCCACGGTTTGTGGTGTATTTACCACAAGCATATATTATTTTTTTCCAAATAGCTGTGAAGACTTTTGAGTGTACTGGCTGGTCCAGCTTGAAGGATAGTTAGGTTTACACGTCCTACCAACAAAACACACACACACACACACACACTTTAAAGGTTATATTCAATTACTGCATTTCAAACATAGACTGACACGAATGGCTACCCAAAGGCAGCTGGGGTCACCCGGGGGTAATGGAGCCCAAGGAGAAGATTCCTATCTCATTGACCTGGTAAAAAATGCCACCCCACTCGTTGAAGCTGACCCTCACCAGCACGTCACAGTTAGACAAAATCAAAGCGGCATCTTAGAGCGAACAAGCCTGTTGGAGACTATGTATCTCGAGCCCCCTGATGAAGAACAACAGCAGGTTGATGCTTATGAGGATGTTGAGGCCTGTTCTTTTACAGAAAAGCTTCAGGATCTTAAGTGGGGCTCAGAGCGTCTGTTGAGTCTGTGGCTAAGGAGGCTAAGGACTACATCAACGCCAAGCTGCAGGAGGTTGATCTGACTGTGGTGGCCTGTTTGCAGCGAAGGGATAAACAGTGGGCAGAGGAACTGAAGAAGGCCCGAAGTCGTTCAGCATGGAGGCCTCTTAGTTTCTCCACTCCTGCGGAGCGAGACCCTGCCAGCCATCAAACATCTGTAGGCGATGGTGCACTAACCTCCCTGCCGGCAGCCACTATTAGGATGGAGTTTCCCCAGTTTGGAGACTCGAGAAGTTCTACAGATGTGTGGATTTTATTGAACAGTGTGAGAACTTCCTGGCCCTCAGACCATTGAACAATATGGAGCTCCTGGGCACCCTAAATGCCGTTCTAAAAGAGCCGGCATGGCTGCTCGTGGTGAGATACCCAACTGGGCAAAGTTTAAAAATGCTTTCCTTGAAGCCTTCCTGCCCACGGACTATCAGTCCAAGATAGAGGACCAACGCCGCTCGAAGGTCCAAGCACCCACTCAGTGCCTGAGGGATCTTGCATATGATCACCGTGCACTCTGCTTGAAGTGGAGACCAGATATGTCGGAAGAGGAGATTGTACGGCGCATCCTTGGCACATGCAACCCGAGGTTGGCTAGTGGCCTACGTGGCATTGTGTCTACGGTCGATCAAGTGGTCAAGGTGGGGTGTCTAATAGAAAAGGACTGGAGTAACTCAAAAGACTATTGGAACCGGGTACAACAGACCAGCCTTTCCGACCGCTCCTCCAGGAAGTCCAGCAAAAAGCCTGAACATGGTCAGTATCGGGGACCTGGTGCAGATGTGGCCGCTGTGATGGGTGTACCAACTCTCCTGGTGGTGCCGATAAGGGTCCGTGACTTAAACGGGGACAGTGTCCTGGACTCGGGGTGCACATACTCCTTAATGAGAAGAACCCCCTGGAATGCTATAAAGAAGTCGGGAGAGTCACTGAGTGCAAGCAAGATCCGCGAGAAGTTCATCATGGCTAATGGGCAGGAAAGTAAGGCGATAGGAAAAACTAACTTGCTCCTCTCTCTACACGGCACTCACATCTCAGTCAACATACATGTACTGGACGATAACCAACTGTGCATCCCTTTATTGCTTGGACTAGACTTCATGTGTGCTAGCCAAATCATTTTAATGCCACATTTAAGGAAATATGTTATGCCGGGTAAGAAAGAGCATAAATTCTTAGCCAAGACTCATGATGCCCTCC
>NW_027211043.1:0-22500 GCF_029030835.1 Brachyistius frenatus
TGGAGGACTCCAGGGGTGAAGGAAGACAACCCCCACCTCCACCAACCAACAAAGAATACATCAATACACATGACTTTTAGGTGGAAGACAACCCAAATTATATTGTATTAGCGTACAACATATGAGCCCTCATATGCACTAAGCAGATCTATATTCCACAAAACCCTCTCTAGCTTTAAGATTAGACTCAAAACGTTCCTTCTTGATAAAGCCTATAGTTAGGGCTGGCTCAGGTAGACCTGAACCAACCCTTAGTTATGCTGTTATAGGCCGAGGCTGCTGGGGGACCTCGTTACATGCTGAGCTTCTTTTATTTCCTTCTACTCTTTAACTGACTCATACCTCACCATCTTTTTCTCTCCCATAGTTTCTTCTTATTATCTGTTGTCTCCATTCAGTTCCTTCACTCACTCGTGTAGTTTCTGTTCTTTCTTTTCCAGATGTCCCGTCATGGAGCTGCATGTCTCTGCTCTGCCGTCTTGTCGTTTCCACCAACAGTTCTTCTCTTCTATCTCTATGCTGTCCTTTTCTCTCTCTGCTCTCCTCTCACCCCAACCGGTCGAGGCAGATGGCCGCCCACCTCTGATCCTGGTTCTGTTAACAGATGCTCTGCCCACCTCTGATCCTGGTTCTGTTAACAGATGCTCCGCCCACCTCTGATCCTGGTTCTGTTAACAGATGCTCCGCCCACCTCTGAACCTGGTTCTGTTAACAGATGCTCCGCCCACCTCTGATCCTGGTTCTGTTAACAGATGCTCCGCCCACCTCTGATCCTGGTTCTGTGGAGGTTTCTTCCTGTTCAAGGGAGTTTTTCTTCCCTCTGTTGGAGGTTTTTCTCCCTTAAAGAGGAGTGTTTTTTTCCCTCTTAGTTTATGTGGGAATTGTTGAATTGTTGAATTGTTGGTTTCTCTGTATAATATTGTAAAGTCTTGCTGTAACGACTTTAATGTGTTAAGTGCCATGCTGTGTTGTGATTTGGCACTAAATAAATACAATTGAATTGATTTGAATTGAATTAATATTTGCAAATATTTTCCTGATATTAGGATTCCTGTCTGATCCTAGTGTGTTTTCCTCTATTTTTTCCCGATCACCTTTCCTCATGGGTGCTGTCATTCCCCTGTCTGTTTGTTATTGTCTGCCATGTGCTTCTGTTTGTTTTCGTCTCATCCTGTAGTACCCTCCTCCGAGCTCTACCCACTCCGCCTCTCTCCAGAGATCCAGCTTGAGCTCATTCCACTGATCACCTTCAGCTAGATTAAATAACCCAGTCTTCAGTCAGCTCATCGTCAGTCCATCCGTTAACCTACCCAGTTCTGACTCCCCGTCTGTTTCCTGTTCCTGCCGTTCAGCGTCGAGCCGTGGGCATTCACCTGAGCGAGGAAGATTCCAGTTCGTTCCTCGAAGATCAGCTGAGAAGTTTTGGCAATCCTGTGTCGAGCCTCGGGTATCACAGTCGATCCTGCCCTGCTGTTCCTGTGTAGGACCACGGAGATCCACACAGCCATCCAGCCTGTCTGCTGCACTTGTGACAGACCTCGGGATTCCCCCAGCGAAGCCACGCCCACTCTACGTACTGCCTGCCTGCCAGCAGCGTTCCTGGGGGAGCCAACTTCCTGCTCGGAATCGGCTTGGTTCGAAAGAGAGTCAGCTGTTGTGTCTGCATTGGTTCCGTTTAAAGCACACCTCATAACACCTGAGCCATCAAAAGCTATTCTTATGTGGGCCAAAATCCCAATAAAAGTCCACAGACTGGACTAAAGATCTTCACCTTTGGAGTTTGGCTTGACTGAACAGGTGCCATGTCCTATTAAATTCTTACAATGACGTAATGCCTAAAACACATTAAACATTTAAAAAAGTAATTGTCAACTATTTTAATAATCATTTTAATATATTTTTTAATCAAAAAATGCTCAAATCTCTTATTCCAGCTTCCAGCTCACGTGTGAGTATTTTCTGTCTTCTATAGTTATTGGTGCTAATAAACAGATTATCATTCAGTGGGCTGGTGGTTAGGACAAAACAAGACAAGACATGTATGCAGCACCTTCTGCTTGGGAAAACACCATTTGACATATTTCACCAATTTGTAAACCCAAACAACTCATCAATTAATTAACTTTTAATTAATTAAGGAAAAGTTACAACTTTAAACACCTTCACCAAAAACAATGTTGTTTGACTGCGACTGGTTATGTGATCAGTGGCCCAAATATGCATCCAAAGTCCGATCTGGGTGTATGTTGAAAATACTGTTGTGACCAAGCATGAAAGACCGGTCATGTGACCAGGACTTGTGTTGAGCTGGTAGCCTTTATACAGGCAGCATGTTGTTGATGAGGGTAAAAGCTGCTTGGAGCCGTCTGGAGGAGTCATTGGCTTCCATGTAAATTGACTCAACCTTTTAAAGCAGAGTGCAGACTGGTGTTGGCTGGGCACAGACTTCTCCCTTCCCTCCCTCCGGCAGCCAGAGTGCCATAGTGACTCCACTGAGTCAATCAACTTCTCCTTGTTCAACTCCTGCTTGTCCTTTCTTTCTCCCTCCACTGCTGTCCAGCTCTCTCCTTCCTTTGTTCCCTCATTTCCTCCATTCTCTGCTTCTTCTTTCTCTCCACATCCCTTTTCTCCCTCTTTCACTCCTTTTTTCCGTCCAGCCTCCAGCCTCCAGCCTCCATTCCTCTACTTGAGCTGCCTTTGCTGGCGCAGTTATGATGATTACTCATGGTGGATAGCAGAGTCTCAGCTGAGGTGGCTTCCTGTCTGCTCTACCAGCAATGTGTGTGTTCATGTTGTCAGGTAGGTGAGGGCAGTGCCTCACACCTTCTCCTGTGAAATGAGTTATGAATACATGCCTGTTTAATTCAATCTGAACCCAGTCAATATGAAGAGGCTGAATATTTAAAAGCCTGCGAGCTCATCTGTCAGTGTAGAGCCATTAGTAGGGGAGGAGGAGGAGGAGAGCACCGCTGGACCTCCTGGACCTCCTGGACCTCCCTCTGGAGAATGCTCCTCCTCATGGAGTCAACCTCTTCTGCCATATCTGCACGCATGTGGGAGAACTTCAGTGTTGGTTTCAGCGTGTGCTCGCTCATCTACATGTTTGTATGCATACAGTGGTGTGAAAAAGTGTTTGCCCCTTCCTGATTTCCAATTTTTTTCCATGTCTGTCACACTTAAATGTTTCAGATCATCAAACAAATTTAAATATTAGTCAAAGATAACACAAGTAAACACAAAATGCAGTTTTTAAATGAAGGTTTTTATTATTAAGGGAGAAAAACAATCCAAACCCACATGGCCCTGTGTGAAAAAGTGTTTGCCCCCTCCTGTTAAAACACAACTTAACTGTGGTTTATCACACCTGAGTTCAATTTCTCGAGCCACACCCAGGCCTGATTACTGCCACACCTGTTCTCAATCAAGAAATCACTTCAATAGGACCTGCCTGACAAAGTGAAGTAGACCAAAAGATCCTCAAAAGATAGACATCATGCCGAGATCCAAAGAAATTCAGGAACAAATGAGAAAGGAAGTAATTGAGATCTATCAGTCTGGAAAAGGTTCTAAAGCCATTTCTAAAGCTTTGGGACTCCAGAGAACCACAGTGAGAACCATTATCCACAAATGGAGAAAACATGGAACAGTGGTGAACCTTCCCAGGAGCGGCCGGCCGACCAAAATTACCCCAAGAGAGCAGCGACAAGTCATCCGAGAGGTCACAAAAGACCCCACGACAACATCCAAAGAACTGCAGGCCTCACTTGCCTCAGTTAAGGTCAGTGTTCATGACTCCACCATAAGAAAGAGACTCGGCAGAAATGGCTGCATGGCAGAGTTCCAAGACCAAAACCACCGCTGAGCAAAAAGAACATTAAGACTCGTCTCATTTTTGCCAGAAAACATCTTGATGATCCCCGAGACTTTTGGGAAAATACTCTGTGGACTGACGAGACCAAAGTTGAACTTTTTGGAAGGTGTGTGTCCCGTTACATCTGGTGTAAAAGTAACACCACATTTCAGAACAAGAACATCATACCAACAGTAAAACATGGTGGTGGTAGTGTGATGGTCTGGGGCTGTTTTGCTGCTTCAGGACCTGGAAGACTTGCTGTGATAAATGGAACCATGAATTCTACCGTCTACCAAAACATCCTGAAGGAGAACGTCCGGCCATCTGTTCGTGACCTCAAGCTGAAGCCAACTTGGGTTCTGCAGCAGGACAATGATCCAAAACACACCAGCAAGTCCACCTCTGAATGGCTGAAGAAAAACAAAATGAAGACTTTGGAGTGGCCTAGTCAAAGTCCTGACCTGAATCCTATTGAGATGCTGTGGCATGACCTTAAAAAGGAGGTTGGTGCTGGAAAACCCCCCAATGTGGCTGAATTACAACAACAACTCTGTAAAGATGAGTCGGCCAACATTCCTCCACAGCTGGAAAAGACTCATTGCAAGTTATCGCAAATGCTTGATTGCAGTTGTTGCTGCTGAGGGTGGTCCAACCAGTTATTAGGTTTAGGGAGAAACACTTTTTCACACAGGGCCATGTGGGTTTGGATTGTTTTTCTCCCTTAATAATAAAAACCTTCATTTAAAAACTGCATTTTGTGTTTACTTGTGTTATCTTTGCCTAATATTTAAATTTGTTTGATGATCTGAAACATTTAAGTGACAAACATGCAAACAAATAAGAAATCAGGAAGGAGGCAAACACTTTTTCACACCACTGTATAGGTACGTATGCAATCGCATTTAAAAAGTGCTTGACATTTAACAATTCCCTCTTTACTTGTGTTATCTTTGGGCGGCACGGTAGTGCAGTGGTTAGCACTGTTACCTCACAGCAAAAAAAGTTCCGGGTTCGAATCCGGTCCTGGGCCTTTCTGTGCGGAGTTTGCATGTTCTCCCTGTGCTTGCGTGGGTTCTCTCCGGGTTCTCCGGCTTCCTCCCATCATCCAAAAACATGCACCTCAGGTCAGGTTACCTGGCGCCGCACTAGTGGCAGCCTGCTCCAGCATCTCCCCCCTGAGAGCCCCCCTGCTGTAGTGAAGACATTTCCCCCCGGGGATTAATAAAGTGTAAAAAATAAATTCTGCGCTCTCCCTCCACCCAAAACAGACGAGATCAGAGAGGTGCTTAGGTGGGGGAAAAAAAAAGATTAAAAAAAAGAAAAGCCAAGCGATGTGACGGATCAGACGGCTGAGTGGGAGAACAATGACCTAGTTTTTACTAAACACTCCGACGCTCCACCGGAACCATGAGAGACACCACAAGACATCACACAACCTACTGACTCTATCAGAGGAGGCTGTGTGTGTGTGTGTGTGTGTGTGTGAGTGAGGAAAGAGAATGAAGGCTGCTCAAATGCTGTGATTGTCCTGTTCAGATTCAAACAGTCGTCAAAGACCCTGTGGCCTCCCAGAGACACAACTACTAACTCTGCTCTCTGCTACACACACACACACACACACACACACACACACACACACACACATACAGTGGTTAACTGGAGCTAACAGAGCCATGCAGATGGAGGTGTGTTTGGTCATTCATGTGCCTCAGCAACATGTTCATGTGCTGTTCGCAGCTGGTGAGTTGTTTGATATCAGACCATAATGTAACATAATGAGGCGTAATAATCAGTTAGTAAAACTTGAAGCCTGTCTAAAAGACATAAAGGCCTGGATGATCAAAAACTTCCTGCTTCTAAATTCAGACAAAACAGAAGTTCTTGTACTTGGTCCTAAACACCTCAGAAACTCTTTCTGTAATCACTTAGTTACTCTAGATGACGTTGTCTTGGCCTCCAGCAAAACTGTGAGGAACCTTAGAGTCATCTTTGATGAGGATTTGTCCTTTAGACACCATATAAAGCAAATCTCCAGAACTGCCTTCTTTCATCTACGTAATATTAATAAAATCAGGAAAATCCTTCCTCAGTGTGACGCAGAAAAACTCATTCATGCGTTTGTTACTTCTAGACTAGATTATTGTAATTCCTTGTTGTTAGGATGTCCAAATTACTCATTAAAAACCTGCAACTGATCCAAAATGCTGCAGCAAGAGTACTGACGGGATTTAGCAAGAGAGATCATATTTTTCCAGTTTTATCTTCTCTTCACTGGCTTCCTGTGAAATCAAGAATAGAATTTAAAATTCTCTTGATGACTTACAAAGCTCTACATGACCAGGCTCCATCATATCTTAGAGATCTTATAGAACCATATAATCCTAGCAGAGCACTTCTCTCTCAGTACGCTGGTCTACTTGTGGTTCCTAGAGTTTCCAGAAGTAGAATTGGAGGCGGAGCTTCAGTTTTCAGGCTCCTCCCCTGTGGAACCAGCTCCCAGTTTGTGTTGGAGGGGCAGAAACCCTCTCTAGCTTTAAGATTAGACTCAAAACGTTCCTTCGTGATACAGCCTATAGTTAGGGCTGGCTCAGGTAGACCTGAACCAACCCTTAGTTATGCTGTTATAGGCCGAGGCTGCTGGAGGACCTCGTTACATGCTGAGCTTCTTTTCTTTCCTCCTACTCTTTAACTGACTCATACCTCACCATCTTCTTCTCTCCCATAGTTTCTTCTTATTGTCTGTTGTCTCCATTCAGTTCCTTCACTCGTGTAGTTTCTGTTCTTTCTTTTCCAGATGTCCCGTCATGGAGCTGCATGTCTCTGCTCTGCGCTTGTCGTCTCCACCAACAGTTCTTCTCTTCTATCTCTATGCTGTCCTTTTCTCTATCTGCTCTCCTCTCACCCCAACCGGTTGAGGCAGATGGCCGCCCACCTCTGATCCTGGTTCTGTTAACAGATGCTCTGCCCACCTCTGATCCTGGTTCTGTTAACAGATGCTCCTGCCCACCTCTGATCCTGGTTCTGTTAACAGATGCTCCGCCCACCTCTGATCCTGGTCCTGTTAACAGATGCTCCGCCCACCTCTGAGTCTGGTTCTGTCAGAGGTTGCTTCCTGTTAAACGGAGTTTTTCTTCCCTCTGTTGGAGGTTTTTCTCCCTTAAAGAGCAGTTTTTTTCCTCCTAGTTTATGTGGGAATTGTTGAATTGATGAATTGTTGAATTGATGAATTGTTAAATTGATGTTGAATTGATGAATTGAATTTGAATTGATGAATTGAATTGATGAATTGATGAATTGTTGAATTGTTGAATTGAATTGATGAATTGTTGAATTGTTGAATTGATGAATTGTTAAATTGATGAATTGATGAATTGTTGAATGAATTGATGAATTGTTGAATTGTTGAATTGATGAATTGATGAATTGTTGAATTGATGAATTGTTGAATTGAATTGTTGAATTGTTGAATTGATTGAATTGATGAATTGATGAATTGTTAAATTGATGAATTGATGAATTGATGAATTATTGAATTGATGAATTGATGAATTGTTGAATTGATGAATTGTTGAATTGTTGAATTGATGAATTGATGAATTGTTGAATTGTTGAATTGATAAATTGTTAAATTGTTGAATTGATGAATTGTTGAATTGTTGAATTGATGAATTGTTGAATTGTTGAATTGATGAATTGTTGAATTGATGAATTGATGAATTGTTGAATTGTTGAATTGATGAATTGTTGAATTGTTGAATTGATGAATTGATCAATTGTTGAATTGATGAATTGATCAATTGTTGAATTGATGAATTGTTGAATTGTTGAATTGATGAATTGTTGAATTGTTGAATTGATGAATGGTTAAATTGATGAATTGATGAATTGATGAATTGTTGAATTGATGAATTGATGAATTGTTGAATTGATGAATTGTTGAATTGTTGAATTGTTGAATTGATGAATTGATGAATTGTTGAATTGTTGAATTGATGAATTGTTAAATTGATGAATTGATGAATTGTTGAATTGTTGAATTGATGAATTGATGAATTGTTGAATTGATGAATTGTTGAATTGATGAATTGTTGAATTGATGAATTGTTGAATTGTTGGTTTCTCTGTATAATATTATAAAGTCTTGCTGTAACGACTTTCATGTGTTAAGTGCCATGAAATAACCTGTGTTGTAATTTGGCGCTATATAAATAAAGTTGAATTGAATTGAATTGAATTAATATGAGACCTTACATGCACTTCATCTAATTGAATCTACTTAGTTATTAATCCTTTTAATGTCACTTTTACACTCACAGGTGTATTGACTGGCCTGATTGATTTGGGTTCATGTCATCAGGTAAAGGTGACTCATGGAGGTTGTCTGGGATCCACACAGAGAACTGGACCTGTCTTGTTTTATGAACGCACTCTTTCCTCATATGGACATTAACAGTTGACCTATCCGGTTCCCCATCCAGCCTAAGTTACTATCACCATGACAACGCTTCCTGTCCGCACCATGCTGCTGTCCTCAGTTGGAGAGTTCTGGACATTATTCCGACCACCCTCGATACTACTCTCATGTCTGCACAGTAAATATGAAACTTAGCAATGGAAAGGGTCGACACAGCCGCAGTCTGTTCTGTCAAATGGGAACAACCTGAAGACACAATTAATTCACATGTTTCTGGTTTGTTTTTTTCCATATGAAGCGAGAAAACAGAACAAGTTCATCAACAAGAAATAGTCCTTCATCAGACATCAGAAGTAGGAAGAGACGCAAGCTGTCTGATAGTAAGTAGGGTTTAAATGACCCTGATGTTGCCATGGTTGATTAGAAAGGAGGCTCAGAACTACAAAATACGTTGTAAAACCAAATTAGAAAAATAAAGTCATTTCTCAGCCCACTCACTTTCCTTTTCTGGACATTTTAACGACATGTCAGTGTTGTCCTCTTAAAGCATCAGTTACAACTGCAGAATCAGAGCGACTCCAGCTGAAGCCTCAGTGGCTCGCAAGAACATGACAAGGATAGAAGAAAATCCAAAACCTATTTCCTTTACACAACATTATGTTCATTTCTAAATTAATTTGTAGTCTTTCAGACTCCTAAAAATACATAAATGAAATGGCTTGATAGGGAAAAATCCTGGTGTTTGAACTTCTCGTGACACTAAACCTGTCACAGAGGTAACACAGACAAACTGTTTGGATTTAAGGGAGCTGATAATACTACTTATTTTACCTCATACTATTACCTTTACCATATTTGATGTTGACCCGAAAATGAGTTTAACTCAATTCTCATTTTATTTGATCTGTTTCTGTTATCATTTTGATAATAAACCCAACAAAGCTTGTTAAAATGCCTCAATTGTATTTTTTTTTTCTTGTCCAGCTTCCAAATTTAAAAACACTTCAGGAGAAAAGAGCGATTTAACGACCTGCATGTAAGTGAACATGGTGCTGTGCTGCCCGGTGAGCAGGAGAAGGATGTTTTGTGTACAGTCATCCGCCCACTACGCCCGATCCACCTTGCAAGCAAAAGTTTGGGAATCGTGACCAAAAAGGCCGATCGTCGCTGGAGTCGACCAGAACACATTCACAGCATGAACGTTTGGATCAGGCCGCGCTCCATCCACCATCGTTTCCTGGTTGCTGTGTCCTAATGGTTTGATTTGAAACTACTGGAGCAGCCTATAATCAGCATTGACCACCATATACCGCATTGTGTCCCGAAACTCAACCACTGCCGCTATTTCTGGAAGTAGTTCTGAAAAGGAGCCCAGACGGCATGGAGAGCAGCGCCAGCGACGGTTTGTCTACTTAGTAAGAACAATAAAACTGACGCATCCGGTCCAAAGAACTTAAGGATCATTAATTCCTTTTTTTCTGGCTTGTTTACTGACTAAATGATTCAGCCTTCTCATTCAAATAAAACATTAGGTCTGTTTTATTTGAATCTGGCCTGAATAAAGTTTGATCTGGTAAATTCTTGCTATTAACAGCTCTCAACTTCATTCAGTGTAACATACAGCATTTAATCTGAGGTTTGTATTGGATGTACTGTGGACAACATGTGTGACGGACAGATTGTCACAAATATCATATACGGGTGTATAATGTTGGGAAGGTAACGAGTATGGAGAAGCAGATATGACCCGAGTCTCATGTAATTTGTGATTAATGCAACATAACATCAGGTATCATGTGTTGGTACAAGAGTTGACGCTCTCGTAGGTCTGCCAACCAAAGCACCTTGTAATCGACATGACATCGTCGCATCCCAGCTGCTCCGCTACGAGGACGAGCAGCAGTGTTGCAGGATGCATGCAGGCTGGGAGGACTCGTGCGACGGATCCCAGAGCAGCCTAAGTGCTGCAGTTTGAGTGAGCAGCGGTGAGCTGAGCCTCTAACGCTCCAGTCCTTCACCTCCAGCTTCAGCAGCAGCTTTTGCCATCTGTCCTTAAAATGTCACAGCAATCATCCTGTAAGTGTGGATGTGTGCTGAAGGTTGTATGTCCCACGTCCTATTTTTTTTCTCACACCACTAATGCATTTCTCTCACAAGTAGGACTCGAAGTGGAAAAAGCGATCATGTGACTGTGGGTAAAATACCAAAAGGTTACAAATAGTGAATGTCGCTTCAGATAATTTCTACTTGTGTTTCCTTCCTTCTGAAAAGGAAGGACAGACTCAGTTTGGCCTTGTTGACCGGACTCGTTTTTTTCAGCTCTGCTGGTTCCCATGGCGACCAGTGCCACTGCCGTGGTAACCACGGCTAGCACTTCCTCCTGGCTGGCACCCTGAAGACACTTCCTTGGCCTCTCTGTCTTTCTTCCCGTCAGTCGTTCCTCCTTACTGTCGCTCTTTCTTCATCTTTTTATTTACTCTCTTTTCCTCCATCGTTCTTCGAAATGTCGAAGCCTGTCTCTAATCTCCTTCTCTTACTGTCTGAGTTTGTCTTTATCTTGACAGCCCCACTTCCTCTCTACAGTTCTAATCACAGCATCTCTCTCTTCCCTCTCTGATTCAGCATCCCCCCCCCGCTACTTTCTCTGCCTCCATGTTTCCTCCTCATTCTGCTCTCTTCCTGTCTGTGAGCCTCTCAACCCTTATCTCTCCCTCCTCTCTGCCCTTCCTCTGCTCTCAAACTCTTCCTCCTCTTGTGTTCTACTTCAATTTAATTCACAATAAAACAGGCCTGCATTTACAGAGCAAGGGAGTACAAGACCCCCCCGCCCCTTCTCCCACTCTTCTTTTCTGTATTATTTTAAGCCATTTTCTTTCATTTTGCTCTCAGAATATCTCAGCAGGCAAATAAGCTGGCCAGGCTGCAATTTACTTGATATGCATTTTGTTGGGCTGAATAATAGGCACATATTTTGGAAGGTAAGCAATCAGCTGGTTAACACTCACATTCGACACACCGAAGGAACAATAACTTTTTATTCCATAGGTTGTGCTTCGATTATCTGTTTGGTCTCCAAAACAACATACAACACATATGTCTTTGTATGACAGAGGTGCAGCTCTGATAATCCAATGCACCGTAATTGCATCATGTTTGTTTGCGCTATAACTCAATTGGAACATGACTGATATTTGAAGGGTGACATTTATGCATGTTCTGTTCTGATAACTGACATTTTCCCCTCTTAGTATTAATCCTGGTCAAAGTCGAGCAGTGAGCATTATATCACATGGAGAGTTCCTTAGAGTCAATCCAGAGAAACGAGGAAGGAAGGGAGAGTACAGATCATATTCTGTCATCACAATCCTTTTTTATAGGAAGGAATTCCAACATTATGTGTGAAATAGAACAAAACCCCAAAACAAAGCACAAATACATTTCAACCACATCAGAAACCCACACGGAGATGTTGATTCTGTGGGTGTTTCTTGCAGATTTGAGTTTCTGTTTGTAGATGTGCTTGAAATCTGGTGGGTGCAACAGAACTGTGAGTGTTCTGTGTGACGGACTGATCTGCAGGACGGGTTTATGAAAGATTGGATAATGGCAATTACAAAATGTTTTTTGTTGCATTTGGTGAACAAACTTCATGCTAGTCAACAGTGCAAAAATGATTCTTCAATTAAACTGTTAGTCAAGAGGAAGATAACAACAATTTGTATCATTTGTTCAGTTATTTATGAAGCAACACGTCTACAGCCAGTTATGTGAGACAGTACTGATGCACAGTGGTGCTTTGAGCTAAATGCTGTCTTCAGCATGCTGAGCAAGAATTCAAATAAAAAAACTATTTTATGTCATCAAAACGATTACAGTAGAAATGTTGTCATGTTGCGATGTAACGCGCCGGCATGTGCGCGTACATATACGTGATTTGCCACTGCAGCACCTTGCTGGGGGACATTAGGTTGCAGTAAAGATGAGGCTGTTTGAATCCTCCTGCTGAGTGAAGGATTCAGGGGTTGAGTTTTGAGGATCATTTTGCATTCCCACCAATTATGATTTTTAGAAAGAGTAATTAAAAAAGAATAAAGTTAATGTTTTGGAAGTCAGAATCCTCAACTCAATCCTTTAGAAATGTTGTGGAAGGACCTGCAGTTCATGTGAGGAACCCACCTGTATCCCAGGTTTGAAGCTGTTCTGTACACATCAGGGTGATAGCAAATACTGAAAGAAAAGCTTCACATACTTTTGAATAACCTTTTTGTCTTATTTGGTCGATTGGGTTCTCTTTATCTACTTTCAGGACTTTTGTGAAAATCTGATGTTTTAGGTCACATTAATGCAGAATTCTGAAGGGTTCACAAACTTTCAAGCACATCTGTATATTAGTACATCAGCACGATCATTTTTGCTAGAGACAAAGTTGATGGGAATGTTATTTCATTCAAAAGTATTTGAAAGTTCAAATTTGGCCTAATGATGGCACTAAATAAAAAGTATATTTGGCCCTCGGATCGTTGGACAGAAAAACTCCCCTTTTGAAAAAAAAAACACTTGGTATATATCAGTCAAATAATGAACAGGTTTATGAAAATAATGATGAATTGTAGCCTTAGAATCAACATTTTAACTGCAGAGTTTCAGTTTTGTGTTAATTTAGTGGCAGCTGTTACTGACTCTTCACGACAGTGAGCTTGAAAGCAGAGCGGAGCGGGGAGATGAACATCTACCCAGAGCCTTTCATTCTTTTTCTGTGAGAAGAGGTGAATGAAGAGCACAAAGGGATAACAGGTGGCAGACGGAGAGCAGCGTCCACAGGTCTCATAAATGAATGATGACCAGAGGGGCAGAGGAACACTCATTCCTCACATCCATTGTGTATTTAATGTAGATAGATGTGAACTGGAGATGTTACTGTTTGTGAACCTGAAGTAACAACAGTGAGCAGTAAAATGCATTTATGTGTTTGTTCCAGCTACGCCGAGAGATAAAGTAATCTGAGGGTGGCTGTCAGAGGTCTTCAACAGAGTACATGTGTGCATGCTATTTCCTATGTTCATATGAACCTTACAAACAACATATTGGACTGCAACTGGTCTCCGGAACAGCCCCTGCTTTTTGGAGATAATGTGGTTCTGTGATCTTCAGGATGCACTGGGGCGGTTTGCAGTGGCAGCACCTCCAATCTGAGGCAATGGATCTTTGTAAAGAAACAGCTGACGGCTCCCTGCTGGTTGGGAGTGAGTTAATGTCCCAACTGAAGGAGTTCAAATGTCTCGGGGCCTTTTTCAGGGGTAAAACTGAACAAGAGATTGATAGAACTATCGGTGTGGTAATGCTGGCATGGGACATGGTATGATTAAACTTTGTTCCAACCCTCACCTGTGATTAGTTTGAAAGAACGGGTGAGGAGCTCAGTCATCCTATCACATGGAAAGAAGGCAGATGAGCTGGTTTGGACATCTGATGAGGAAGACTTCCAAGCGACTACCAGTGGTTGACAACCAGTAAGAAACCTCAGGGTAGACCCAGAACTCTTTGGCGAAAATATATATCTCATGTCACCTTGGAACATCTCAGGATGGACCAAGAGGTCTGAAAAGGTTGCTGGGGAGAAGGAAGAACATTGATGGATGCGAGGATCGATAGATGGAGGGGTTGGTGGGTCCTTATGGTCCTCACACAGCCTCTTCAGCCTCCTGCCTTCTGGAGGAGGTACTGCAGCCTCCATCACCTCCTCCAGGCTGAGGAGCAGCTTTATGAGGTCGTCAGGATGCTCAATGTTGTTTCAACAGCGCAACAGGAAGATGATATTGGTTAGAACGATTTGAGTGACTATTTCCAGTAAAACTATGAAAGTGAGGGGATCCAGACCCACACTGCTAATGATGAGGAATATTACTCCTTTACCTCATCATCTCCACTGGGAGGTCGAAGGTCAGCCGTAACTACAGAACATGACCACCAACTCTAGAGCGAGTGACTATCCCTACGTGTGTGTGTGTGTGTGTGTGTGTGTGTGTGTGTGTGTGTGTGTGTGTGTGTGTGTGTGTGTGTGTGTGTGTGTGTGTGTGTTTGTTTGTATTACACTGTGTTTTGTCCTGCAACTGTGACACTCAGCTCTGCATCTCAGTCAGAAACTCTTTCCCTGTTCATTAGCACTCTTTTTGGTGTCCCATATGCAGCTGCTGCAACACACACACACACACACACACACACACACACACACACACACACACACACACACACACACACACACACACACACACACACACACACACACACACACACATGTCCTTCCCATTTCAGTCTCTCTGACAAACATCTGGACCGTAAAGAGGAGATGATGGTGTCCCACAGCCCATAATGATCAGTCTGTCACTGTGGAAACGGCACACTGTCGCCGCCCACGCTGCTGTCACCAAGGTGTGATACTGAGGGAGATGGAGGAACACGGTGTACCAATAAACAAACAAAACAACATAAAGTTCCTGACATTACAGCTCCTGCTTCGTCAGCACTGCTTTCAGCTTCAAAATCACAGAAACAGAATCAGTAACAGTGTTCATTATGTTTCCATCAATTAGCAGCACTCAGTCTCTATAGTGATGTTAACAGCACATTGAATTAGGATTTTGTGTGAGATGTGTGAGAACAAAGCCATTAAAGTTATTTTTGATGGTTGCTTTGTGGATTTCATTTTGATATTTTCAGCTGTACATAGTTCTGTTACAGCTGATGTCGAGTGCCTTCATGCACATTATTTCTGAAGCTGCAGCAAAGATGGAGTGTTTTTTTTAAGTCAGCTAAACTTAGAGAATGTTCTAGTTGGAAAAATCTGACACTACGAGTTGGATGCTGCTGATTGTGATGTGTGAAACATGGTGTGAAACGTTTCGTGTCTTGAGCTCTGCTGGTTTGGTTTGGACTCTGTTCTTCAGTCTTATTGTGCGTTCGCCTGCGTGATCTCTGAAACTGATAAAAGAGAATCAGGAGTTTTCAAGTTAACGACAACACATTTTTCTTTTTTGGGGATATAAAGGACAGATTCCATGATGGGAACTAGCAGAATATACATATACAATCAAATATTATGAATAACATTAATAAATGTAGTTTGGCATACTGTGAGAAAAAAACTGTTTCAATGACATTTGACACATGATAGGGATGTTTGAAATGTTGGATCATAAATATACACTGCAATCAGGATTTAGTCAACAGGCCATTTCATTAGTATCATCATTATTATTACTAATACTATTATGAGTAAATGGTGTTGCTACAGTAATATTGGTAACACCTGTTGATCATCATCCTCATACTTATTCAAGACTATTTAATCCAAGACAGGTGGAGTCTGAAAACCGTGTCTGGCCACCGTATATTTAATGATGTCTCACCAGCAGGTGGATATATTTGTGATGTGTTAAAATACATGACATTCAGATGATTCAAAATCCATTAAAACTGAGGGCAGGAGACTTCTCAATGCTGGCAACAAAAATCTATGGATTACAGAGTCATATCAAATTATTTCAAAGAGTGCTGACTGATCTTTGGATTGAATCAGTCACTGTAAGTCGAAAAATAAGACGTCTATAAACATCATCAAAGATATTTTCCAGTCTGTTTTTGAAACCTCTCGCCGACAGCACCGAGCTGTCATCAATACTGAACCGTCTGCCAGTTCTTTTTATCCACAAAATTCAAAAAACAGGAACAGCAGTTACAGGAAGCTGCAAATCCATCAAACCATTTACAGATACAGAAACCACCTCGGACACCCTGCAGCTCAGTGGATATCTGAGAGCATCACAGACGGACCTGTCCTCATCGATCCAACTTCAAAATGGTGGAGGAGAGACTGTGTATGGAAGTGTGGACTGAACTACCTGCTGCCTTTGAAGACACAAGACGTCATGGAGACTGTCTGCTTGAGACGGCAGAAGGGCACACGTGCAAATACACACTCAGACTCACACACACACACACACACACACACACACACACACACACACACACACACACACACACACACACACACACACACACACACACACACACACACACACACACACACACACATACACACACAAAGCACTAGGCTGAGTAAATATTGGATATTTTCCTGACTGGAGACAGTTGGTTGTCAACAGGTGAAGAAATCAGGACATGAAACATTCAGCTGGTTTACTGACTGATCAAGAGTGATGGATGGACAACATTGTGTGTGTGTGTGTGTGTGTGTGTGTGTGTGTGTGTGTGTGTGTGTGTGTGTGTGTGTGTGTGTGTGTGTGTGTGTGTGTGTGTGTGTGTGTGTGTGTGTGTGTGTGTGTGTGTGTGTGTGTGTGTGTGTGTGTGTGTGTGTGTGTGTGTGTGTGTGTGTGTGTGTGTGTGTGTGTGTGTGTGTGTGTGTGTGTGTGTGTGTGCGTATGTATGTGTGCGTGTGTGCGTGTGTGTGTGTGTGTGTGTGTGTGTGTGTGTGTGTGTGTGTGTGTGTGTGTGTGTGTGTGTGTGTGTGTGTGTGTGTGTGTGTGTGTGTATGTGTGGCACTCCTACATCATGTGTGTATGGTTGAATCCAGCAGCAGCTGATCACAGCATGATGACTGGATGAGGGAGTGATCAGGATTTTTGCATTTAATCATAAAAAAAATCGAATCGTTTACACGACTATTGTAATAAATACGATTTTACATTCTAAATAATTACGTTTCTGTAGATCCCAGCACCTGGTGGTAATGTGTCACTACTGGCAGTAGGTGGCACTAATGCACGTAAAAGCTGTTTGCCAACTGCTGGAAGAGGACGAACACGTTACCAGCAGGTGTAGTGAGATTAGACACGACGGTACAAACAGCACAAACATGCAAAGACTACTACAGCCAACGTCAAAACCTTCTCTTGAAGAAATACTCAAGAATGAGGAGCAAATCAAACTCCGACAGGTAAAGCTAGCATATCATAACTCCACCACAGGTGTGCAGTCATTCAGAAGTGACGCACTGAGCAGGCAGTCCATCCTGAGATTGAACAATCAATCGCTAGCTTTGTCCCCAGATGAAGGACGCAGAGCTGCTCTTCTGTCTTCATCCACTAGTAACTTCTGAACTGTAATATTCACACAAATAACAGAAAACGAGGACAATCTCATCTGAAATATTAAACGACTAGCGTCATCTGAAACCATCTTGTGGACCACAGGGACGAACACATGGCCTGTTCCATCGCTGACACGCAGAAGTTCCAGTCAGCTTCCTCATCCACAATGTTCTATATTTCACTTTTGTTGACCACTTCAGGTGCAGTGAGACCGTTCGTCACTCCATTTTGTGCTGACTGCAGCAGAGCCCAGCTGAAATTCTATCTTTTGTCACTTCTTTTATCTGTAACAACTTATTGTGGTTTTACAGCTTGAAGATCTTTACGAAATATATTCCAACATTTCAGTGCAGACTTAAATCTTCCACACATTTTTTTTTCAAATGCAGTAGTCTGCTGGAACAGATGGTAGGTAGGTAGGTAGGTAGGTATATACTTTATTAAGTATAAGATGAGATAAAGTTATTGATTTATTTCATAATGGAATTCATCCTTGCTTTTTTCAGCAAATGAATCTCCAGTTGTCAAAGTCCTCTTCATTCTTCTGTTCTGGACAGAACATTGAAATCCTGAAACTCCTCCAACACTCCAACCTGTTTGGAAATTCAACATTTTATTCTCTTCCAGTTGCCAGAAAATGGGAGGAATCGTCTGTCGACCAGCGTACGGAGACACTCGTCTGTTCGGAGCAGCGGCCCAGAGGTTGAGGGCGCTGCCATGTGACTGCAGGGTTGCTAGTTTGAAATCCAGAAACTTGAAAACAACATTTCAATGTTTGTGACAAAGCACCTAACCTGACAGCACACATCCACAGCCCATCTGGTTTTCATCGTGTTGGCATCATCTCTAACTGTCTGATCGGTCGATCCAGGGATGTCACTGTGTTTCCAAACCTCAGTAATGACTTTGTTTAGTAAAATGCAATGTTGCTGTGTGCGAACAACCACATAATCACACAGAGAATTCAACTATTCCAGAACAAACAACATTCTTAGTTGAATTTGATGGACGGTGGTCTCGACCTTCTAATCAGGGTTTATTATGCCAGCAACAGAACACAACATGCATCCCGGTGTGACAGCAGGTTACAAGGAAAACAAAACCAAACTTTACTTGACCACCACTAATAAAATGGATGGAAACACTGAACAAACCAAACTAGAAATGTGAATACAATCACAAAGAGTTCGTTCATCTTGTTCTTGAAGCAGACGGCTGTCTCACAAGTGATGGGAAGACAGACAGGTGTCTTTATGACAGATGTGGGCTCAGTTTCCTGTTTTTAATGACAGATATAGTCCACAGTTAAACCATGATGAACAAAAAGACTCCAAACCATTTTTCTATGACAGATTGAGTAATAATCAAACGTGTAGAATAGTTGACTTTAGATTGTACAAAGAGCTAACTAACCATCGGCCAGCAGATCCTTTCAGGGTCGCAGGAGTAGATAACGTAAGAACTAAAAATTCACATTTTTGCACGTCTGATATTTGAGATTTGTCCATTAATAAACTTACATGAGAAGTCAAAGGTCTTAATAAAGCAGAGCATTCAGCCTCAATTACCACAACTATCAACCAAACCAATATAGAAATGAAAGGAAACACAAATGAGCTGCCTTACTGCCTTTAGGGGTTCTTCACCCTCCAGATTCAGTCCTAAAAGACCACAGGACGTCCTAAAAGACCACAAGACAGCCTAAAAGACCACAAGACATCCTAAAAGACCACAAGACATCCTAAACGACCACAGGACATCCTAAAAGAGAACAGGACATCCTAAACGACCACAGGACATCCTAAAAGAGAACAGGACATCCTAAAAGACAGCAGGACATCCTAAAAGACAACAAGACGTCCTAAAAGACCACAGGATGTCCTAAAAGAAACTGCCGGTGTTCCTTTGCTCACTGCTCTGCCAAGAGGAAAACTTTTGCTGCTACTTTTGCCCCATTGATGCCAGACTTATATCTAATAAATATCCATGCATCCATGGATGTGTTAAATCTCAGTAGTTGAACTGCAACTGATGAATCTGCAGCTTAAATATTGTAGTGTTTCACCTTGTATTATGACTTCCGAGTGAAGTGCTAAGTGATTACATCAGGATGGAGATCATAAAGCTTAAAAATGACTTTTCAGGCAGTTAATTTCTGCATTTTGTTTTAGTTGAACTCAAAAACAAATGTTTGAAATGATTCATGTACACAGTCTGTTTCAGAAAGCTGCAGGTAGCTCACTTATGCCCCAGTGGACCCTGTTTTGTGTAACTCCTTGTTTTCCAGAATCTCTACAACAAAGGGGCAAAGTTAGCATTCAACAAAGAGCCACAGTGATAACAATGGGAACTATGACAGGTTGAAGTAAACAGGATTTATTAGTAACAAATGAAAGGAAGTTTCAATAAGACTTTCTAACACCGGACAGACCCTGCAGATAAGAATACTTATAAAGAATATACAATGATAGCTGCTCAATAGATGAAAAGAACCTTTCGTTTCAAACCAGTAGAACACGAATGTAAATTAGCATATGCTGCTCAATCAACATTCCCAGGATCAATCAAGTTTTTACAGCATCGAAAAGTGTGTGACTGCAGCAGTGATAGAGCCAGACATGACGGCGACTGCCCTGTCGGTTATTAAAGACATGAGCGCTCATTCCCTTTATGAAAGGGACAGTTCACTGACACAAGAGCCAATCAAATGTCACACATCGTCACATTGATAGACCATGGATTCACAAATAAAAAAGACACACACACACACACACACACACACACACACACACACACACACACACACACACACACACACACACACACACACACACACACACACACACACACACACACACACACACACACACACACACACAGCTGAATGTAGAAACCGGCCGTGGCATGTATGACAAATGAGTTTTAACACTGGGGGTTCACGGCTTGATACGAAAACATGGCAACAGTGTCATATCTGTCTGTCTTCCCCTCACTCCTGCTCACACACATTCAGCGTCACTGCAGCCCCCCTGGGGTCCACCCAAAGTAGCTTTTGATTTGCATACCGAGCACATATTTTTAGTAACACAAGTGTTTGTTGGGTCGTCCTAGGTGGTAAGAAGAGGGAGGACAAGAGAAACTGACATTGTGTGGTTGAGTGGTGTCCATGGGGACTCTCTCTCTCTCTATGGTAATATGACAGTGGAGGATGCAGATGGAAAAGTGCCCCACACACATCAAAACACACTTACATATACACAACTCACACACACATCAAAACACACTTACATATACACAACTCACACACACATCAACACACACTTACATATACACAACTCACACACACATCAAAACACACTTACATATACACAACTCACACACACATCAAAACACATTTACATATACACAACTCACACACACATCAACACACACTTACATATACACAACTCACACACACATCAAAACACACACACACACTCACACACACACAAAACACATTTACATATACACAACTCACACACACATCAACACACACACACAACTCACACACACATCAACACACACATATACACAACTCACACACACACACACTTACATATACACAACTCACACACACATCAAAACACACTTACATATCACACACACATCAACACACACACACACATACACAACTCACACACACAACACACACTTACATATACACAACTCACACACACATCAACACACACTTACATATACACAACTCACACACACATCAACACACACTTACATATACACAACTCACACACACATCAACACACACTTACATATACACAACTCACACACACATCAAAACACACTTACATATACACAACTCACACACACATCAAAACACACTTACATATACACAACTCACACACACACTGCTGAATGATTGACTGACTGCTGTTCTGCGAGGCCTCCCAGTCTGGGAACCCAGAGGTGTCAGACAGTTATAATTATCGCTCTGCACACACACACACACACACACACACACACACACACACACACACACACACACACACACACACACACACACACACACACACACACACACACACACACACACACACACACACACACACACACATACACACACACAGTGCCAGTGTTGAATAGCATCCAGTTGAGATGAAGGCCTGTGCACCACTCTGTAGTAAAAAAAGAGGAGAAGCACCCTGGAAGGCTCGTTTCCCCTCGTTGGTGTAACAGGATGTCAGTTTCTAGCTTTCCTAATTTTCAACTTGTGTTATCACATTTTTTGGACCATAAATAATTCATACATAATATTTCAGTACAGTAGGAGGCTTTTTATTTTTTATTTTTACTCAATCTGTACAAATCCATTGCTAGGACTGTGAAAAGTGAAGCAGGAGAAAATGTTGTATATTCATTGAAATAAGTCTTTTACTACCTCCTGGCTTCATGAAGTAGCGAATGAATGTCAGTCTAACTGTAATCTACTGAAGGTGTAAAACATTTATCCATATTTGAAATACTTTCAATATAAAAGATACCCTCATAAGAGCAATAATTTAATAAATTGTTAAACTGTGATAATCATCTGAGTGAAAAGCGTCATTGGCTTTAAATTCCTCAGAAATAAGTCACATTAGTCACCTTATGAACGAGGACATTATCTAATATAATTATTATATATAAGTTATAACATGAGTAATATTTCTAGAGTTGCATTGAGCCAAACCTTGTAGGTTTCTTCAGATAAGAAGCTCAGCAAAGTGACAGAGCCAGCAGCATGTTTTGATTATGGGATGTGGCGGACAGTTTGAGTCTGCGTTATCAATAATAATAGCACTTCTACAATGAGGCCTACCGGCGCCACGGCAACCAGCAGAGCGCTGCACAAGCTGAAGGAGAAAGAGCCACCAGAATCGTCACTGCGAGCACACACAGCACTTCCCCTCGGTACTATCGACCATACAAACCAACAGTAATGCATATAAATGCAAGGATGGAGTCATTCACTGAGGAGCCAGTCTTCACTTGAACATAATGGTTTGTGTAATGATGAGATTGGCCTCCAGCGAGACTTCTTATTTACAGTGTTTGGTAGTGAACTGAGGACTGAGGCATGCTCAGGTAATTAT